>NC_062210.1:2157500-2280000 GCF_912470025.1 Vespa velutina
TTCCCGAGAATGATTGTAACGAATATAATTTCGATCATGTAAACCTGTCATAACTATGACACGCGATTTCGTGTCACATTTTATGATAAGAAAAAATAATGTCAAAAATTTGCAAAAGTTATTAAAAGTATGTTTATTACTGGTAGACCTTCGCTTTCTCGTTTTCCTTTTTCTCCTTTTTTCCTTTTTTTTGTGTTCTCTCTTTTTTTTCTTCTTCTTTGTTCTTTCTTCCTTTCTTTATCTTTTTCGTTTTTTTTTTTTTTTTTTTAACAGCTTAACGAGGACACACCAGAAAATATTCCTCTGGAAAATAAATATTTTCGAAATTTTCAGTATTTCGGTATTTAAATAAAAAAGATTACACGTGTTCAGTTTTATTCACTAAAAATACTGATATGATATAGTATAGTAGTAAATGGTTAAGTACTGTCGCAAAAATTTACAATATTTTGTATCATAATAAATAATACTATATTTAATATCTTTTACTGAAAATTTTTATATGATATAGTACAGTGTTAAATTTGTTATTAAATAATATCGAAATTTTTTATATTTCATATCTTAGTAAAAAATTCTATATACCTATATAGATGTATATATATTTTTATTTTTCAGTATTTTCCACTGAAAATTTCATAGAAAATGTCGACAATATTTATTGGCCACGTTATTTCTCGATCGTAAAGCTGTTACATTTTTCTTTCCCAAGAACGTTCCTACAATTTTTTTCATCAACTTATATCTTCGAAAAAAGGAAGGCGAACTTAAAGAAAATTCGATTCAACTTTTCTGAGGATCTTCGGCCGCAAGACTATTACGTTGTACCGTTATACGATATTAATTTCGTTTATCTTCCTTCGCAGTTTAAATATCTTCCATTTTAGTACACTTGAATGGTATTCTATTTGGAAAAAATAGGTCACCTAGTCGAGTAAGTAGTAATTAGTTCAAACTCTATAGACGAGTTTTCAACGACATCAAACCTCGCGAGATCGTTCGAGCTAGCTTAATTAACTAATCCTGTTCACATTTGATTCACCCAATCAAACGAAGCAGATGGCCTTAACGAAAGCATCATTTCTTCGTTTTATCCGAGACAACTCGAGATTTCTATTCTCTTCCCAAATGGAATCTAATGCTTTTCCAATTCGATCGGTTCCAGTATATCAACATGTATATACGTAGGTATATACCAATAAGTATGTACCAACATACGTAGTTATACATGGATAAGCTTTACTCGTCTCGCTTTCGCGTTGGTTAAACGAATTATAGGGGTTAATGGATATCGATGTTTAAAACCCATCGTCTTCTTAGAAAGCGAACCAATTCAATAGTCTATTATCCTTAAAACGTGAATTATAATGCGATTTATGTATAGACGTTTGAAGAAAACGATCGATAAATAATCATTAAAAGACTCACCAATACATAGACGGCAAAGGGCATGACGAGAACCGCGACTAGAAGATCGGCTACCGCAAGGCTGACGATGAAATAATTGGTGACGGTCTGAAGTGCTTTCTCTCTTACAACCGCCAGGATAACGAGGACATTGCCGAATAGGGTTAGACACGGTACGATAACCAGTATCAGGGCCCACCAATTGCTAGGATTGGATTCTTCGTCCACCGCGGCGGTATCGCATTCTGTGTCATTGCCAGATACGATCGAGGAAGTGCAATTACCTGTGGCACTTAAATTCATACTACCACCACCGTCATAATAGGCCGTTAGATTCGCGAACGCGCTATAATTTAATCTATTAATGTAATCATTAAGATCGTCGAAGACGAATAGATCCGATATTAGGGTATAATTATCGACGAGGGTAGAACTCGAAGATGACGATGAAGCATTCGACGAGGAAGCAAAACTCGCTGTCGTCGTTGGCGTTTGGGTATCATCGAACCAACCGGTTGATTCAACGACAACCCCCGTTGCGGTTCCTCCACTTGCCGTAGCAGTTCCGCTTGCCGCCGTAGCTGCAGCGTCAGTTTCGTTTCTCGACATATCGAATGCACGTTCTAGGATCGTCTCGAACGCGATCTCGTATTCGTCGCTAGTGCTCGTTCTCGTCGTCGTTATCGTTGCCGTCGTAACCGTCGTGCCTGTCGTCGTGCCTGTCGTCGACGTATTCCTAGCCGGCACTACCACACCCCTTACACTATTACCGATCTTCGTGCTCGATGTATCCACCTCACCCTCTACCCCACTACTTATCACCGACTCCCTCGACGATAGCTTTCGAACGATCGACCGAAACAACGAACCGTCGTTGTCCCTTCCACCTTCCATTCTGCTACCCCCAAACAGATCACGAGATCTTTGATCTTCCCGCCATTCCTCACTCTCTGTCCTCGTTCTTCTTCTCTTCTTCCTCCTCCTCCTCGTCTTCTTCCACTTCTTTCTCCTCCTTCTCCTCTCCACACCTCTCACAAATCTTATCCTCGCTTCCACGATTTATTCTCAACGCTCGACGATCACCAACCACAATGAGCACCGAGACGACTATCCTTCCTATTTTCTTCTATTCGTGATTCCTGCAACAAGACAAGAAATATTATCTTCAATCGAGCATCCTATTCTCTATGAATAGGAAATAATTTCCTATTCTCTATTCATCTTTTCATTTCAATCTATTTCTCTCTCTCTCTCTCTCTTAATCTTTCTCTTTCTCTTTCTCTTTCTCTTTTACATAACTGCACTTGCACTTGTCCTTTGTCAAAGTTCTCTAAAATGTTCCCATCGATACAAACGACAGGATTTCCTCGAGAGAACAAATCCTCGATGTTATTCATACGCACTATTTCGACTATCTAACTAATATCAAAATATTCCGGCGTATATTTAAAATAGTTTCTATACAAATCAAAATGGATTTTCCAAATTTTTAGAATCTTTCACGTTATAATAATGAACAAACGATTATATGTAAGGAAATTTAATCAAATACGTTATCGTTGGTATTGATTAAAGAAAAATTATTGAATTTCGTTATAACCGAAACGATAAAGATAGGTTTTAATATCGTAACTTTATGTTCTATAAAGGTTTCGATTGAGAAATTAAATGAGTAACGACAGGACTACTTCTATTATTAAGAAAATTGAATTCACCCGCAAAATAGCACTTTTCTTTCGTGGTTAAAGGAATCGAAGACACAAGAATAGGGAAAGGGCGAATTGACGGGTGAATAGTCACCGTAACATTTCTTTCGTTCGAAAGGAGAGATCTTCTCGAAGAAATTTCTTCCAAGAAGGAAACAAAGAAAGAAAGTATATGTGTGTGTATGTGTGTGTGAGAGAGAGAGAGAGAGAAAGAAAGAGAGAGAAAGGAAGAGGTGATTCTTTTTGAATTCTCTTAACGATAAAAATCACCTTATAATACCTACATGTTCTTTCCATTTTTTTTAATCAATTTTATCTCTTTCAAACATATCTCTTCCGTATTCCTCATCCAATCTATCTTTTAACAAAAATACGAAAGTATTCTGATAATTGATCGTTCTCCCGTTTCGAGAAAAAAATGAGCGTACAAAAGTGTACGAGTATTTTTGAACGAGAAGTTTTTAAAATGTGATACATGACCGAAAAAAGAAGATCAAAAAAAAAAAAAAAAGAAAGGAAAAAGGAAAAGATAACAAAAAAAAAAAAAAAGAAAAAATGATACAGCAAGGAAGCAGGCTAAAACTCTTTTCTAACGTTTATCGACACGCCCCTTTCCCCTTCGACGCACATCATTTCGTCGTTCAGCATTTTCCTTAACTCAGGTACGTGTTGTAAACCTTTTCTCACCCCTTACTCCAGGTACCCCTTACGGAAAAGGAGAGATTGAATTTTATCGGGAGAAACGTTCACGCGATGCCAATGTCCCACAAGACTTCATACGTTCTCCCAAAAAAAGAAAAAAAAAAAAAAAGAAAAAAAAAGAAGAAAAGAAAAGAAAGAAAAAAGAAAAATGAAAAGAAAATTGCAATACCAATTCGATTTTCCATCTGACCATTTCACCTCCTAAATTCTTCAAGATATAAATTTCAATTGATTTCCCTTACGTCCATACGTTCATATCTCAGTATCATCAAGTCAAATAATTCATCGGATAGGATTGAAAATTAAAATATGACCAATTGAAATTCTTTGACTGGTGTTTTAAAATTTGGGAAAAAAAAAAAAGAAAAAGAAAAAGAAAAAGAAAAGAAAACTATATCGGAGACGAACTTAACGGGCGCACTTCCAAACTGCTCGTTAAATTTAATAAATTCCTCCTATTCAGCAGGCAGCCTGAGGTCTTTGAAAGTTTCTTGAATTAATAAGACGCGGACGCGCGTCCTCGCGTATTACGGTCTTGGAATATTATGAAAGTTAATGTATCTCACGCGTCCATCACTTATTAGCTTTAAGAAGATTATTATTATTCGACTGGAGTAATTCCAGTTATTCCATGAAGAAACGTTATAATTCAATATATAATTTCTATTATTATTCCTTTCTAAAATATATCTTTTATCATCTCCACGAATAGAAAATATAATAGTCAGATTCATATTGTCTAATAATTTTGATTTCTTTAAATTATATTTCGCTAGATACGTTCCCATCAATCGCGTTCACGTTCACTTCTCTTCTATCCGTCTTGAAGTAATTTATATCAATAAAAAAAAAAAAAAAAAAAAAAAAAAAAGAAGAAGAGACGAAAGACAAACCAAAAAAAAAACAAATAATAAAAGAAAGAAAAAATCGTTCATAATAATCGTCCAACTAAGCAAAAATCAATGTTGTTCTGTTTTTTTTTCTTTTCCTTTTTTTTTTTTTTCTTTTTTTTTTTTCTTAATCATACCTCTAATTTAATTCCTTTCAACAACGAAAAGAGAAGAAGGAAAGAAAAAGGACAAAAAAAAAAAAAAAAGAAAAAAAAAAAAGAAAGAATTTAATTGAAATACGATTAACTTAATGTACAATGAATTTATATGTACGTAATATCATTGAGGGTTGTCGTCCTTAATAATTCATCATCCGCTTTGCCTTTCTCTTAATTGACATTTGAATCATTCCAAAGGAAATGACCCAAGAAAGGATTTACCGATGGGAAAAGGTTTATGACGATCGACTAACTGACGTCATTTGTCCTTTGTAATTAAAAAACGATATACGATCGAATTTATTTTTCTATACACATCGATTCCTCCTCTCCTATACCGAAATGATACCTCTATTGGTCGTGCTATAAGTTACCAACTTTTACCAATATCGAACTAACCCCCATGCCGTTATAACTTCCATCTCTCTCTCTCTTTCTCTCTCTTTCTCTCTCTTTCTCTCTCTCTCTCTTACTGATTTGCCTCCCTATAAAAATTCCATCCGCGAACGATATTACTTTGCTCGATTAGAAATCTGCCAATGGTCAAACTATTTTTTTTTTTCTTTTTTTTTTCATAGACACACACGCGCCCGCGATTCGTTTTGTAATATAGTATCGAGTTAAAGAAATAAAATGTATTTTTAAGAAAATAAATCTTTCATAACTCTCGATTGAAGCTCTCAAAACTGTAGCTATAGTTAACAATAAGAGTTGATATTCCTTTGTCCTATTTTTTTTTCGCTCTCTTTATCTTTTTTCTTTCTCTCTCTCTCTCTCTCTCTCTCTCTCTCTCTCTCTTTTGTTTTCTATCTCTTTTCAAACATGCAATCGAAGCGCGTAAGATGGATTATCGTAGTTGCAGCTGCAACGGAGAAAAGTGGAAGACGATATATCTGTCATAAAGAAAAAAGATCTCGGGTTGTGCTAACGCAGAAAGAATGACTTTGATGAATTGTTAAAAATAATTTTGTTAGTTATTGATCCCACGACTCCTTGTTGTTTGAATATCGTATTTGAAAATGTCGTAAATTATTTATTACTTTTGTTTTTATTATTATATTGTATTTAATAATCGTTCGGGGAACATTAAAAAAAATGAAATAAAAGGAAAAAGGTGGGGGGGGGAGGGATAATTATTATCCAATTATTGTGTTTTAATTAGTAGAAAGAAAGGAGAAAAAGAGAAAAGAAAAAAACAAAATGAGAGAAGAAGAAAGAAAGATAGGACACCAACACATTGAATGTAATATGGCTTAAAGCGATTTTAACTTGTGTATCCTCTACATCTTTTTTGTCGAAATGCATTTTGTACTCGCGTTACGTGTGCAACAGGTACCTAATACATGCTTTATTAATAATCTTACATTCTAGTAATTCCGGATATATCAAACATGATATCATTTTAACAAGTTAGTGAATGCAAATGCTATATATACGTAAATATATACACACACACATATATATATATATATATATATATATATATATATCAAATAATTACGAAATGATTTACAGAGGGGAAAATGTAGAATTATAATATTTATTATTCATATATTATTAAGTTGAAATCTCTCCGTGTTTTCAGTTAGTTAATATATGTTAAAATAAGCACTTAGCAAAAGAAATGAAACTCAACATGAAAATAATGTAAACACTCAAACACGTAAAACATATCCCGTATATGTAAGTTATATTTAACTTAGAAACTATAATATTCGCATGTACGAACGAATATACGATTTATTTATTGGATCGATCTTATTGGTAAGATGAACATTCGAATGAGCATGATTGGAATGAAAGTGAGTTTATAAATATTGAAAAAATATATCTCGTAGAAATATTTTCGATTTTTAATTTTTTCCAAAAAAAAATTCTGATAATCGATCATTCGAATTAATGAAAATAATAAATAATCGTTATTGTTGTTGAACGATATTAAACGATAAAAAAAAAAAAAAAAACAAGAAAAAAAATTACCAAAAAAAAAGTTTTATCTATTCTGTATATATTTCTTCCACCAACTATAAATTTCTACTATATATATCTATATAGTAGATACATACATACATACATATATATATATATATATATATATATATATATCTATTCGTGCATCTTGTATAATATCTATTCCCTAAGCGTGCTTAACTCTAATATTAGCAAGAGCATGACTCGGACCAAATTCGTAAGGTCAAAACGTTAAGACGTTAAGAATGGCTTGTCGAGACGTAGCATGGAACACCATACAAATGGCCCTACATAAATATTCGAATCTTGCGAATGAGATAAAATAAAATTAAAAAAAAAAAAAAGAAGAAAAAGAAAAAGAAAAAAAAACAAAGATCCTTTCTGAAAGCCGCTAACATCGAAGATTAGTCTTCCATGTTTCTTAAAATCCAATTTCGAAGGAAATAAGATGAACCTTCCGAAGAGATGGGAACACTCGGAAGGAAAATTTACAGGACACTTTCTTTCTTCTATCTCGCAATTCAGTTTGCTAGGGTATCTATTTTCCTTCATTTTTCTTTCCTTTGTTTCTTTTCTTTTTTGAGAAAGAAGAAGAAGAAGAAGAAGAAGAAGAAAAAGAAAATGTCTTATTGAGTAACAAAAATAACTTTAACATATTTTCTCGAATGAGCTATTGAAGATAGAACAAAAAAAAAAAAATATATATATATATATATATATATATATATAACGAAGGAGAGAGAAATGTAAATTCAAAATTCAAAAAAATCGAAATTCCGATACTCGATCACAAAAGGATCCATTCTTTTTCCTCTTACGAAGTTTATTCCTTTGCGCAGGCTTCGTCCTCCCCTCAATTCTCCTCTCCTATTTTCTAACACACACTCTCTCTCTCTCTCTCTCTCTCTTTAAACCCATTCCTCTCTCTTTCCCTCTCTCTCTCTCTCTCTCTCTCTCTCTCTCTCTCTTTAAACCTATTCCTCTCTCTTTTCCTCTCTTTCTCTTTCTTTTTTACGATCTTTATAGTGATTAATGTACACGCAATGAACGAATAAATCTTGGACGACCTTTTCGTAAGGATCATGCTTTAATTATTATCGACGTTCGAGGTCAAACTCTTTCTCTCTCTCTCTCTCTCTCTCTCTCTCTCTCTCTCTCTCTCTCTCTCTCTCTCTCTATCTCTCTCCTTAGCAATTCAAATCGCACGTGGTACAATTTTACGCGATTTTACCTTAGCCTCGAAAAGGTAGCTCAAGGAAAAGGAAGTACTTACCATCGATCATCATCGAAGCGCGTATTCCCTAAACGCAAGTCCTCTTCAAGACGAAACTTTCCCTGTCGCTGTTTAGAGTCGTTCCTTGACCTTCGTACGTAGACAACAGCATTCTCACGAGAAAGCACGTACGAAAAAAAAAAAAAAAAAAAAAAGAAAAACGAAAGAAAAAAAAAAAAGAGAAAAAAAAAGAGAAGAAAAAAAAGAAGAAAAAGAAGGAGAAAAGGAGAGGAGAGAAAGGGGGAGAAAAAAGAAATAATAGAAAAAACAAAAAGCAAGAAGTCGTCAAACGATAAACTTCGATCGCACTTAATACGTTCCAATCGAATACGATAGTCGATAAGAATAATTTTTCTCCCCTTTTCGATGCAATTTCAAAGCCATTCGGGTCTTTCGAAAATCGATGCAACGTCGGACGTCCATACTGTGGAAGATTTTTTCCCTATGCTTCCTTTCCTTTCCTTTCCTTTTTCTTTTTTCTTCTTTCTTGTTTTTTCTTTTTTTCTTTTTCTTTTTTTTTTTTTCTATTTTTCTCCTTTTTTCCCTTTTATTGTTTTAATTTGCCCTCTCCCTAACGTACAATCATAAACGATCATTGATTTTCTTTTTTAAAGGAAAAAATAAGAATAAAATGATAAGAATGATAAGGTACACTCGTAGGAAACCTTGGATTCACCGTAAGAGCACCGTTCAACGTCACGATAAAAGAAGAAAATCGTCCCTAAGCTCTGCCATTCATCCCTCTGAATACTCTCTCTCTCTCTCTCTCTCTCTCTCTCTCTCTCTTTCTCTTTTTCACACTATATATATATATATATATGTATGTGTGTGTGTGCTATAAATCGATTCAATATTTTCTTATTCTTCGATCGAATACGTGAAATGTTTTAAACCACGTTTAGTCAATTTCACATGAAAACTTTTAAACAGAAGGAAGGCACAATTTTCTTCCTCTTTTCTTTCTTCTTTCATTCATATTTTTTCTCTCTCTCTTTCTTTCCCTCTGTCTTTCTCTCTTCTTTTTCTTCATTCAATGAGATCCTCGAATGTAAACTCGATCGAATGATCCAACTATTACCGGTTAGATAAACATCGCCGAACGAACGCCATTAATTCGATCCTTCCTCGTTTCTCAATTCGATCCTTGAAATTGAAACGATTTCAGATTTCCTCTGAGAAAATTTTACCATCACTGATTTTACGAGAGAAACTTCGCGAGCTTTACTACGAAGCGACGGCATGACGGAGTAAGTCCTATACACCAAAACGTCGACGAGTACGTTCGGCATTTTGTAACGATGAGTTGTTCTCTAATTCGAAATCCCATTCTCGCTTTACTGTTCTAATTTCCTTTATCTTCGTTCACAAACATTATCCTCCCTATCGTCGAACGAATTCCTTTTCAAATAGTTTAACAACAAAACTCGATTAAAGAAAGAAGAAAAAAAAATAAATAAATAAAGAAAGAAAAAAAAAAAAAAAAACAAAAGAAAGGAAAAATAAACGGAACAGAAACAAAGAGAAGTAAAAAAAAAAAAAAAAAAAGAAAAGAGAAAGAGTTCACCACGATCGAGACTAATACACTAATAAAATGCAATAATTATTTTTCCAAAATAAAAAGAATATGTCCATATATATATATATATATATATGTGTGTGTGTGTGTATATATATATATATATATGCGTATATTCGATAGATTAGACAATAAAGGAAAAACTTTTTGGAAGTAATCCAACAAGGTAGTTTCTACACTTGAAGTACCTGTGGATTCCACCTTACGTAGTGATAATCGTGAGATCAGACTTTCACGATATGTATATAATATATAAATATATATACATAATATATATATATATATACATAGATATACATATACATAAACATATATATATATATATATATATATGTATATATATAAACCTAAAGATAACTGATAAAATTTTATCTATTATATATTACAATATATAAGAATTTCTCTCGTAACGAAGATCACGAATTGTCTCTCGTTGTTTTATCGTCCTTATATGTCCAATTTTACTCGCTTATCTCGAACCGGAGAAGCGGTAGTTTCGGGCCACGTCGGTGAACGAACGGCGAGCGACTGGCTGTCTGCTCGAGTTTCCACACCAGCTCGAATCCCGAAGACTCGCCGCGCGCTCGAGAGGGGTTGTAAGTGCGGAAAGGAGGGAGCTTTCCTCCCTACATCTATTCTCTCTCCCTCACTCTCTCTCTCTCCCTCTCTCTCTCTCTCTATCTCTCTCTCTGTTCTCCTCAACCCTCTCGCGCACCCACCGCGCACGCTGCCTCCGACCAACCCCTAATTCTCGACCGTACCACCACACCATTTCCCCTCTCCTCTCTCTCTTTCTCTTTCTCACCCTCTCTGTTTCTATCTCTCTCTCTCTCTCTCACCCTCTCTATTTCTATCTTTCTCTCTCTCTCTCTCTCTCTCTCTCTCTCTTCGTTTTACTCTTCCTCTTCCTCCTCCTCTTCCTCCTCCTTTTCCTCCTTCTCCCAACCAGCCGCTCCACGATCCTTTCCTTTTCCGCTCGCTATACCAAAGCCTTGAGAACATGCTGACGCCAACTAGTCCGATGCAACGAGACCCTTAATTATCAATTACTATGTCTACCATCCCAGCTGTCTAGCCTTATCATTGTTTCGACACGATTCTTTTTTCCTATTCCTATTTACGATATCAAATCATTTGATGAATTCGTGAATTATCCCCTTTGATATTTCTATGGTCCCTGTTATACTTACGTTTTATTAATGCTATTTTAATTTCGTTTAACTTCGTTATCAATTGTTAATATTAAAATTTTGTTATCGTCGTTTTATCGATACTCCGAATTTATTGTTATTTTTTTTTTCTTTTTTTTCTTTTTTCTTTTTTTTTCTTCTTCTTCTTTTTGTCGTTACTGTTGTTGTAGTCGTTTTCAAATATTCATTTTATAATTAGTATAATATAATTATACTTCTCATATTGCATGCGTAATTTGGTATTATGCGGGACGACAAATTGGGTCAACTCATCACGAGAATTTAACTTTACCCGTGATAAAAGAATAATAAATAAATCATTTATGTCGGCGTATAATCAAAATAACATTACGCTTCTCTAAATTATATCCATTACGTTTTATTATGTTTATCTAAAATTTTCCCATTATCATTTTCTATATCATAATAACTATTTAACTTTTTAATTGAAATAAATATTATATATTCGAATAAGTAAATCATCATAACTAGTTATGATATTATCACCACCGTGGCTTTTCTGTTTGACAAAATTATAAATTATTCTATGAGCTAATGTTAAGAAACTTGTAGGAATTTTGATAAACGCCTCTTGATACTCTGTTTACAAAGTATCGGACGAAAGCGAGAGCTGTTTGTTGTCTTGGAAGTGATCGAGTACTTTAACTTTGTCTTTAACTTTAACTTTAACATTGTCAACTGCTTTTCCATGCGTCGAGTCTACTGTCCTCCAGATAGAACGGTTAGTCGATCTAAACTCTGAACCTTCGTACAACTCAAAGTCACATCAGATAGCCAATGAGAAGAAGGGTCACGTTAAAGGGTTGTCTTCTAACACTGAGAAATAATTTACTCGAAGGAAAATATTTTTTTTTCCCTTACATGATATCAATTCTAAGAATTATATGAAAATAATTCATTCATTTAAACGACTTATTATAAATTACATAAAGACTCTTCTATTTTCTATCCTTAAACAAATATAAATGTATGCGTATATATGTATATGTATTTATGTACAATAAAAGATAATACAAAACGTGATTTGTTCGTAAAAAATTATTATACGAATTAAATGAAGATTATTCATTTATCCAAACGTTTTATTCGATTACGTAAAACGTAAATCATATTTTGAATTTATTTCTAACGAGATTAAAGCGAAAAATTATTTTGCTTCCGTTCAATTGATTTATCAAATTACGAGATACTTTTTTCTCTGTTTTCTGACAAAAGGAAAAAAAAAAAAAAAAAAAAGAAAAAAGAAAAAAGAAAAAAAAAAAGAAAAAAGAAAAAAAGATAAAATACCAACGTTACAAAATGTAATTAAATTTTCTACGATCGAGGAATTATTTTTCAATACGAAAATTATATGAAAACATATTATTATATTAGTCACTTATTTAATTGTCTTATCACATTACGAGAAGAGATCCTTCTGTCTTCTCTTTCTAGACAAGAACAGTAGATGCCCCAAGGATGTCTCGTGGGACACCCTAAGGATGTAGGGAATGATAAGCGGTTTCGCGACAATAGCTTCGTGAATACCAAAGGCGTGTGCACAGAAGGTATCTCGGGATACTGAAACGTGTGTAATGCGTTATAGAGATGTCTCTGTTACTCATGAACACGTCCTAAATCTTATTCCATCAAAATAATGATTATCCAAAGAAATTTTTATCGTTTAATCGATTAAATTTATCTTTTAATTGGATTCGATCTTAATATTTTTTCAATTTTTTTTTCTTTTTTTTTTTTTCTTTCTTTTTTTTTTTCTTTCTTCTACAATACAACTCGAGAATGATCGGATGTATCCAATTGGAATGGATTCAATTGATGCAAATTTATTTATTTCTTTGATTTTTCTTTAAATCTACTTGAAATATCTGATATTTATATTCGTAAAACAAACGGGCCATGGTGTATCACGATATTTTTATTCCCACGAACGATCAAGACGATACTTGTCCATTAGACTTTACCATTCAATTTCACGCTAGTTTCACACTTTTACATAGTAAGATAGTTTATTCACCTATTTTGTCCGATCCTTCCTTAAGTGATAGCTCGGTTAGATGGATAGAAGACGATACGTACAGCTTAGATGAAGAATTCTTTTCTTTACCGAGAAACAGGAATGAGAAATAGGAGAATAGTGAAAGATATAGAGAAAAGAGAAAGAGAGAGAGAGAGATAGAGAGAGAGAAAGAGAGAGAAAGAGAGAGAGAGTTGAATTCGATACTGGGAAAGAATTTCATTTTGGAACAGATCGGAAACTGTACCACTTTCGGATATATATATATATATATATATATATATATATATATATATATATATGTCTTTCTTTCTGTCTCTCTCTTTTATCTATTCTGCGTCTTGGACCAAATCGAACCAAAGAGAATAGGCTTCCATGGCTTACCTATATCTATTCCAGTCTCAGAAATAAAATTAAATCAAAATTAGAATGAAAATTCTACAACACATATAAAATATATTAATCGAAAAAATTAATATTATTTAAAAATATAGAAATACATTTTGTTCGTTAAATATGAAATGATAAAGGAAAAATAAAATTTACGATAAAATAATATTTATATTCAAAAATATAATGTCCAATCAAATTCGAAATAGTATCTATTAATACAAATAGCTAATTGGATTTACCAAATGTCTGAATCAGCGTTTCCTGTTTACTGTCTAATTCACTCTCGTCTCGAATTACCTTCGTGATACGAATGTAGGTTAAGGTCTCTGTTCTCTCACGAACTTGGACGTGGAGACATTTGATATGAAACATGGAATTGGAATAACGCACTATCTATTATCTATTGTTTCGAATATATACTATCTTCGTTTAATATAACGTAGTAATATATTAGATATAAAACTATATATATATATATATATCTTTACATCTAACGAATATATAAATTTCATAATAATAAAATTCGTAATATCTAACTTTCTCATTAATCTTCCAACAATAAATATTATTAAAAGTTAATGTCTTCGAAAGCGTTGAAGTTTAATCACTTCATAAATATTACAAAGTTTTCTTTTTTTTTTTTTTTTTCTTATAATTGATTAACTTTGAAAATAAATAAAATGTATTATTATATTAACGATAAGAAATATGAAAATTAAAGGAACAAACAATTAAATGATAAATTATGAAATAATAAATAAATTCTTGTCAAATAATTATGTATCATTATTTTTTTTTTTTTTTTTTTTTTTTTATAACATTTAATAATGTCTTAAGATGCATCTGTTCGTTTGATTAATAGATACGTACGTTAGATATTCATCGAGTATTTGTCGCTAGTTATTCGAAGGAATAAATATCATAGAATAAAAATAAAAAAATGAAAGAGAAAAAGAGATAGAGATAGAGATAGATCGAGAGATAGATCGAGAGAGAGAGAGAGAGAGAGAGAGAGAGAGAAAGAGAGAAAATTAACCGCGAGAGGAAATAAAATGACGAATATAAAACGTGTCAATATAGAGTACGACGTTCTTTAAGATCTTGAAATTGATCGAGGCTCTATGAATTTCGATGGCTTTCATATCTTACCTATCATAGAAGTATCTATACACATACTTACATATATATATATATATATATATATATATATATATGTTTATTTATGTATATATATATATATCAGTTAAGATCTCCGTCATTCAGAAAATTCATCTATCAATATCAAAAAAAGAAGATATGATATTTCATAGGTACGAAAAAATCAGCAGAAAATTTCTATCGAATATTCTTCGTGACTGGTAGTCGGTTCGCATGAACGAGTGCCTAAACGATCACAAAAGAATGCATTGCGAATAAGAAGAAGAAGAAGAAGAAGAAGAAGGTCTTTTTTCTTTCGTAAAAAAAGAAAAAATAAGAAAAGAAAAGTAAGAAGAAAGAAAAAGAAGAAAAGAAAAGAAAAGAAAAGAGAGAATTTATGGATAAAAAGGATCGATAGATCTATTCTATTCTAAGCTTATAGAGAAAATTAATCATCCCTTGGAACGTCGCAATATTGATTCGTTTGTGTATGTGCGTGTGCACATCATCCTATATATATATATATATATATATATATATATATATATATATATATATATGTATATATCTTTATATATATATATATAGGATAATTGTAAACTACCTTAGCACCAAACACATCGATCGCTCGAATAATATCCCACAATTGGGATTTCGATTTGCCATTTCACCGAGAAATTCATTAGCCTAGGAATGGATCAATCGTTGGTGTGCGTATCTCTCTTTCTCTCTCTCTCTCTCTCTGTGTATGTGTGTGTGTGTGTGTGTGTGTGTGCGTGTGTGTACCAGTTCCAATACTCTCACGCTACAGAGAATGATCTTAGATCGTTTGCTTTGCCTTAGGCTAATCTTAACTTCAATGAGGCGTCCTTGACTCTAAGCTCCTTCCAAGGAAAAACTTCATCGATAACATTTAATGTACCGACACTTTTCGATTACGAATGAAAACGAAAACGTAAACGTGTTCTTTTATCTTATCGTTAGAAAAACTTTCTAATCAAAATTATTTCTATCGTAATAAAAAATTTTTCAAATGACCCAAACTCGAACGAATAATCATTAATACGCTTAATTAATTAACGATATGTATCTAAGCGTTTATTTTTTTAATTTTATATAATAAGTTTATATATATATATATATGTGTGTGTAAGAAAATATATTGGCTTCATTACTTTTATAATTAACTTTGACGGAATATATTAAACGTAAGTTATCTACGGAACGTCTTACTACGTCGATGGCTTTTATTAGACTGACTAAGAACTTTCTTGCATGATTAACGTGTACGTTACGTTTCGTTTTTTCTCCTTTCCCCCCCTCCCCACCCTCCTTCCCCTTCTTCTTTTCTCTTTGATAGCAACGAAGTCTAATAGAAATCGAACGACGTGTCTTATCTCGTTATCAAAACAAAACAAACGTAATAACCTTGACGACAATAATATTATCGTAATATTCCACATTTAACAGTATTTGCATACGTATCTGTATTACTCAACAGAATACTGTTTATTATATACAATATAATATTAATAATGAATTAATCATAACAAGCATTGTCAACGTTATCTATTCGTTTCTCTTTAATATTACGACGAATAATAATTTTTTGAAATAATAAATAGATCGTCGTGAGAAATCTGAGAATTTGAAAATGGAATGAAGGAGAAAAAGAAAAAAAAATAAAGGAAAGAGAAGTTTTAATTACAAATTGAAATTAATTTCAATTTTTACGATAACCCTTTAAAAGATATTTCTTACATAGAAGAAAGTCTCTGAAGAATTCTTAAAGAAACTTTGAATATCTAAAGGTAAAGATCCAAAGATTTGCCTCTATGTAGATATAATCCTTATCCCTTTTTAGCATACTCCTTTCACCGTATCCTTTCCTCACTTTACTCCGTTTATATCCCTAACTTGTTGTCCCAACTAACATTCTCTAACTACCACGTCATCTTTTTACAACTAACGAGATACTTCTTTTCTCAAATTTTAATCTTCCAACTTTAATCTCTTATACCTTTAGCTATATAATCCTTAAGAGTAATCATATAAAACCTTTAAATCTTGCAGTTCCGTTCCTTGCTCTTCACCTCCCTCAGCATCCATCATCATTTCCCTATTCCCATTTTATATAAACTCTCTGGCTTGTAGGCATTAAATACGATTTGACGATTTGCACGAAAATATCTTTTCCTCGTCGTATCGGGAACAAAATTAAATGGAAGAAAAAGAATTTTAAAGGTAGAAAAAAATTACGCAATCATCAGGTAGAAAGTAATCAGAGCTTTTTAATAAACATCCCACTCTTGTCGTAGATCAGAAAATTTCTTCACAAACGTTATTATGACATAGAATTAGCAATAGCACAACGATAGATATAAGTTTACAAGCTCTCGGCCACATCGTTGCTCTAATTTGTTTTTCACTTTTCTTTCTTTTTTTCTTTTTTTTTTTTTTTTTTTTTTCGTTTGCTCATCCTTTTTCTCCTATTTTTTTTATTCCTTTTTTAGTTTTTTATTTTTTCGCTGTCACACTTTCTCTCTCTCTCTCTCTCTCTCTCTCTCTCTCTCTCTCTATCTTCATCGAATGCGAATAACGACGAACTCTGTAAAATCAACATTGCTCGTGTTCGCAAAACCATTTTGCTTGTAAACCTTTGAAGAATTTTAAACGAATTTTCCTCTAACGAACTACATTCTTCAACCACGTCTCTTCCTATTTTGTAATACTGAAAATATGTGTGTATATACATATATATATATATATATATATATACATATAAATATGGCATGTACTACAAAATGAATATAAGAATTTTTATTAATATACGTCAACATCAAGACTTCCAATATATGTTTATATATGAGTCCTATGGCTTGTAATAAATTCGATAAATTTTAGAAAAAATTTCATCCGTATATCTAAATCTAAAAATTTCTAAATACTTAAAATAATGAGAGATAAATCTCTCCGTGTAAATTCGTTTCTTGGAATAATCATTTCTTTCAAATCGATAGAAAAGAATAGAAGATAAATGTTCGAACGTTAATGAACAATCGATTAGAAATAATTGAAAAGTATCATATTTATCTGTTTTTTTTGCGGGTGGGGGGGGGGTGGGGGGAGGGCATGTAAAAAAGGAAGGTTGATAAAACAAAATACGAATAAAATGAAATAAAATGAAATAAAATAAAATAAAATAAGAAAAAAAAAAAAAGAAAAAAAAAAGAGAAAAAAGAGAAAAGAAAAAAAGGACGAGAAGAAGGAGAGATGTAAGGTCCTTGATCATACGATGATCCTCGTAAAACTAATGGATATTCGCATTAGTAAAGCCGTATCAATCTCACGAGCTATCGATCCTCGTCACGTCCTGCACTTAATGTCCGCCAATAAGTAGTAATGGTCCCACAGATGGTCGGAGAGGGAAGGAGAGAGAGAGAGAGAGACAGGGAAAGAGAGAAAGAGAGAGAGAGACAGAAACAGACAGACAGACAGATAGAGTGAGAGAGAGAGAGAAAGAGAGAGAGAGAGAGTATGGAATGCATTAGAGGACATGGAGTAAGAGCCATTTCATGGATTAAACACAGGTAACGGTGCTTTAAATGTAATTCGAGCAAAAGGGATTTAGAGTACCGATAGTCAACAACTCTCGAACGAAGTCGAAAGCTGTTGGTTTGAAATGTAATCAAATTATTTACGAGACTTAAACGTTAATAAGTTTTATTGCAAGAAACGAATGCTTACTAAGAGACACTCAAAATTGATTCTTATTTAAATTCATTTCAATTTTGTTAACTGTTGTGTATTTAATTGGTCAAAATAAGGAAAAAAAAAAAAAAAAAAAAAAAAGAAAAAAAGAAAAAAAGAAGGAAAGAAAAATGTAAAATGAAAATAAAAATGTAAGGAAATAAGGAAAAAAAAACAAAAAAATGCGATATTGTTAATAAAGATGATGATAAAAAGAAAAAGAAAAGAAAAGAAAAGAAAAGAAAAAAAGGAAATAATAAATACGATCAGATAACGAGCCTAGAAAAGCATCTTCGAAGCACAGAATTTACTGATATTCTTCTCTCTCTCTCTTTCTCTCTCTCTCTCTCTCTTTCTCTCTCTCTTTCTCTCTTTCTCTCTCTCTTTCTTTCTTTTACTTATTAAACATAGAAACGTGAGCTTGAATATCTAATCATAAAATTAAAATGGTCGCCTCGTCAATATTAGCCTCTCTGTTTCTTTATCCTAACGTAATATTAATATAATGAAATAATTTGTTCAAACGTAGAATGAAATTAATAAATCAACCATAGATAAATTTCGTCATTCGCACGATTATATCCGAAAGATTAGAATAATATTTTCTGTTGTTTTTTTTTTTTTTTTTTTTTTTTTTTTTTTTTTTTTTTTTTTTTTTATTTCTTTCTTAAAATACAACTTAATTTAAGCCACATATATGTTAATTACATTAAAGAAAAATTCGCATTTTCCTCGTTAATCTAAATCGATCAATGAAAAATAATTTTTATCGGACAACAACGAAATTCGATAAAAACAATTTGACGTCGTCAAAATTCATATTGTCTATCTCGCACTCGGTATTCCCCGATATCGATGAGCGCAACGTTTATACGTTCAAAATTGATCGGCCGATAAAAAGTTCATAGAAAAAAAATAGCCGGACATGACGCACGTAGGCGAATAATTTAAACAGAAAAAAAAAAAAAAACGATATTTTACTTTTGCACAGGCCTTTTACAAAAGAAATGGTTTTATATTAATAATGCGACATATTTTAATACTCGTGTGCTTATGTTTTAGTACGGATGTACAGAGTAGAACAAAAGTTTCTAATTAATTTTTGCAAATCAATTAATTCTTTTCATTTTTTCTTTTTTCTTTCTTTTTTTTTTTTTTTTTTTTTTTTTTTTTTTTTTAGAGACTTTTTAGGATAATATTTTTTTTATTTTATTTCATATTAAAAAAAAAAAAAAAAAGAACTATAAGCCCCAGGAACTTAGATATAACAAATTCGAAACTTTTAGTCATACTCCGTGTAAAATAAATAATTCCAATTTCTTTCTCTTCTTCTTCTTCTTCTTCTTTTTTTTAATCATTAATTCCAAAGCATTTGACCTATTTTTCCCCGAGGTAAAATATTTCGATATTAAGACGAAAACGTAATTCACAGGATTGACACATTTCTCTCTCTCTCTCTCTCTCTCTCTCCCTCTCTCTCTCTCTCGGTATAATATGGCATTTACTTTGTTTCGTTTTCACGAAAGAGAGAAGTTAGTCTTTTGGATTTATTCCAGCAGTCAAGTCATTGAAAGTTGAAAGAATATCGTATATTCGTGATGTAAAAATTGCTTTTTCCATTGCAGCTCGTTTCTCAATCTTTTCTATTCTTTTCTTCTCTCTCCCTCTCTCTCTCTCTCTCTCTCTCTCTCTCTCTCTATCTATCTATCTATCTCTCTTTCTCAGGCTTTCTCTAGAAAATAATTTACACAGTGACATCTCGACGCTAGATATCAACGAGATATGTAAATGTAATCATTCTGAATCTTTTCGTCTCTCTAACGTTGAATACCGTGCCTCCAGTATGGCTTCATTAATCTCAAATTAGATCGGCAAAGGTGCCCCGAAGGATGAACGGATACAGGAAGGAGGAGCGAATGAAGAAGAGCCTGAATGCCGTTCGTACGAATGGATATACACGATCCTAGAGAGATGAAAAAAGGAAAAAAGAAAAGAAGAAAGAAAAAAAAAATGAAAGAAAAAGAAAAAAGAAAAAGAAAAAGAAGGGCCAAGAAAAGGAGAAAAAAAAAACCTATGACGTACGTATCTTTCTATCCTTTCAAGAACTTTCGTGTCAGGAAGAAAGCGAAAGATTGCGGAAGAAGCCGGATTAAGGATTGCAGTCTTCTCTTTCTCATGTGAATTCATCGGACTTTGCGTTGCTATGGGGAAAAAAAGAAAAAAAAAAAAGAAAAGAAAAAAGAAAAAAGGAAAGAGAGAAAGAAAGAAAACGAGAGGAGAAACGGGACGAAGGAAAGAAAAAGAAGAAAAAAAAAAAGAAAGAAAGAAAGAAGGAAGAAGAACACGGAAAAGAGAAGTGGCAAAAGTCAAGGAGCATCGGAACGTTCTTCTAGCAGACTTTAATGAAATCGGTGGATCAGGTATTTATGGAGGGGCTTCTCGAGATTCACAAGTATCGAACATCCTTCTCTATGTCCTCTCTCTCTCTCTCTCGCTCTCGCTCTCTCTCTCTCTCTCTCTCTCTTTCTCTCACTTTCTCACCTACACATAAACATAGATATAGATAGAAAGATATTATACATACACGTGGGTGTACATTTTGCCTTCATTTTACTTTGAAATATTTTGTTGTCCGGCAAAGACCAAGTCAACGTTCAACTTGTTCATGAATATGCTGATTATCACGCGTTTCTGATATGCTAATCATCGAGAATCACCTTCTCCTTAGAGAATTTACTCTAAAATACAAAATTTCCTTATTTGTATATATATATATATATATATATATATATATATGTATATATATAATGGATATATCGAAGAGTTCGTTCATTTTCATTTTCTCGCTTTAATTTTTACAAAGGTTTAATAAGTGCCATGTTGAAATATCAAATATTAAACTAATGTTACCATAAAATGATATTTTAATGAATGAAATTTAATTGGACATTTCGAGAAAATATATTTTCAATTTAAAGGAAAGGAAAAAAGAAAAATTAAACCCAATGACTTATCTTAGGAGCGTTTACATTTAACTCACTTGATAATAATATAATATATCTTAAAACAGTTGAATTATTTAACCAACAAACGTTATGATAGAAAAAGAAAGTGATAATGGTAGATAATTATTTAGAAATATATGATAAGAAATTATAAAACAGTTTTCTACGTTCTCTGTCATCGATAATTCAATCGATAAACATTTATTTCGATGTAATTCAATGAAATTATAAAAAAAAAAACTTAAATACTCAAGAAATTAGAATGACGATATATAAATTACATTTACAATATTACAAAATTATTTTATAATGAAAATTATTATCGATTTTCTTAATATTATCGTCCGTTGACTATTAGATGTAGAAATTGAGAATTTGACGAAATTACAGGGATCTGAATTTTTTATTGTTGGTAATATACCAAAACAGTATTCTCTTCTTTATCGAGATAACAAAAAGATGATTTGTATCCAACTATCGATCAATGAAACCATCCTTGATATCTTACCGACCCTGATGATAGCTTTTTGGATAACATAGAAAACTTCAATGAAACAAAAAAATTTTCTTTTTTCCCAGCTGATTCATGATAAAAATTTTCTATCGTATGAAAGTTGAATGGAACTCGGGTTTAAATAAATAAAAAAAAAAAAAAAAAAGAAAAAAAAAAGAAAAAAGAACACACAAAAAAAGAAAAGAAAAAAAAAAGACAACAACAAAAGAATAGAAAAGGAAAAAAACTTCAATCTCTTTTCGGAAAAGAAACCAAACAACGTTTTCAAAGTTTCGTCGTAAGTTACAAATAAGATACAAATAGGTGGCACGCACTCGTATTATAAAAATGCAATTATTGCTATTAATTGAGAGTACAGTGGCTATTAATTTTCAAGAGGGTCTGCATTTCAAAGATAAAACTTCGAGTTGGCACTTTAAAACTGCCATTCACAAAACTTGAGATCCCAACAAACGAGTAGGGCAACGAAATGAACCTTCCTGATGTTACAACCGTGCGTACGAAGTACTAAAAGATTAAAGTGTCCGCAAGCTTTCTCCAAAAGCATTAATGTACCGAGAGCGTTCCTATTTAACCATTCAGAAAGCCGACTGCAATAACGTAGAACACCAGGCATCCTCGTCTAGCAACCCCCACCCCCTCCCGCTCAACCGTTTCGAGAAAATCAAGGATTTCCAAGAGTAGTGGAAGTTATATATGCCGGTCGCGTAGTTTCAAAGTTAGTTATGTCTTGCTTCTACCAGAGAATCTCTCTCAGTCTCTCTCTCTCTTTCTCTCTCTCTCTCTCTCTCTCTCTCTCTCTCTCTCTCTCTCTCTCTCTCTCTCTCTCTCTTTGTACGTTGGTACGTACATACGTACGTACGTTTCAACCACGGCTTCGTTTCAAACGTTTTCCCTCTGTTCAACTCATCATCTTCCATACCAAATCTAAAATCTACTACTGAATGCATTACGAAAAGAACAATAGAAATTTAAACGTCATAATGTAATAAAACAACTTTTATCAGGAGCTAAGTTTTGCCAGAATTTCGATTTTGATTATATACATTGAATAACTTACATATTCTATCTATCTACATATGTATATCTAGATATATATATATATATATTTTTTTTAAATTAAACGATCAACTTATCGGATAGATAGATAAATAGATAGATAGATAGATAGATAGATAGATAAACGTAGAAACGCATAGGCATGCACCCATACCCATGCATACATACAAGAGAAATGAGACTTCTATCATAGCTACCTTGCTTCTCACTTATTTATGCTATTTGCATGCGAACGAGACTCCCCGCAGTCGTGTTCACAAACAACTAATTATTTACATCTACAATGATTCATTCCGTTCACAAATAAAGCAACCGTATATTCAAGAGTAACTATTTTAATACTTTACTATATAAACATATATATATATATATATATATATATATATATATATATATATATATATATATATATATATATATATATATATATATATATATATATATATATATATATATATATATATATATATATATATATATATACTTTATTTAAATTACAATATAATTAATTACATCAGTACAACGATACAATTTCATATTTAATTAATACAATGGTTTCGTCTCGAATTTTACGTGTAATATTTTAATATAATTACCGTAATTCTAGCCAATAATTTGCTTTTTTTTTTCACTTTTTTGTTTTTCTTTTCTCTCTCTCTCTCTCTCTCTCTCTCTCTCTCTCTCTCTCTACGCTCTTATACCTCCGAAGAAATGCTTGATTCTTTTCAAAAAATTTTATTAGTGGTTAAACCATTGCACTTTCGGGTCACTACTCTTCCATAGATCGTATTACACGTTGATCTATATAAAAGGAGATTAGAGTGACGATGACAAAAAGAAAAGAGAGAAAGAAAGAAGTGAGAGTGGGAACGAAACGGGGATTAGAAGGGAAGGAGGGATGGGGCGAGGAAAGGCGGAAGGTGTAAGGATGATCTTCTCTTCAATCTTTCTTATGAAATTATAGGAACGGCGAAGTACTAGAAGGATTCACTTCTCTCTACAAGATCCGCCAGATCTGACCGCAGTCGACCCATATGACTTGTTTTTTTTTATTTTTTTTTTTTTTTTATTTCTTCCTTTTTTTTCTTCTTCTTTTTCATCTTCTTCTTCTTTCTCTCAGATTCCGATCAGAACGAAATTTTCCTCGGTTCCCTTTAGCTTCTATCTCTTTCTCTTTTTTCTGTCTTTTTTTTTATTTTTTACTAGAGAGCAAATGAATCCAACGAGATATCTCTCTCTCTCTCTCTCTCTCTCGAACTATGTATCTCTCTCTCAAATATTCTCCCATGATCCGACCCTTTCGTATCTCATTTTCGAAACACCTCGCGTTCGAATTTAATTTAGTTCTAGTTATCCGCTGAACGGCTAACAATATTCCACAAAACGAATCAACGTCACGTCTGGACCAGGCTCATCGGAAAAGCCAATAGCCAATCGGGGAACGATCGCTTTGAAAAGAGTGCAACATAGCGTTAAAGGATCATTGTCCGATCACTATAGTCATTGATCGACCAACTACTACGTATAAGAGGGAAGTGGGGGAGAAAAAAAAGGGGAAGTTGTAGAAAGTGGAAAAGTGTTCTCTTTTTTTTTTCTTCTTCTTCTTCTTTTCTTCTCTAGGGACGAAGAATCATTAGTAAACTATTATGCCGTGAGAAATGATTACCTTACGTAGTATGCGTATATATATGGTGATACGCACATGGTGTGTTAGACCATGCCGGAAGGGTAGCGTTGCAGGAACGTAATTTGGGGATTATGCTCGCTCGTATATTACCGTAGGAACAATGGCAAAATGACGTCACTGTCGTACAATCACGTACGTAATCCGCAAGGATCTTCTGGAATCCTCGTTCTATCCCTCATCCTTTGGTTTCAACCTTCTCTCTCTCTCTCTTTCTCTCTCTCTCTCTCTCTCTCTCTCTCTCTCTCTCTATATATATATATATATATATATATATATATATATATCTTTTTTTAGTCCACACAGTTCACCCGCATACAACATATTTCTCTGTTTACCTTTAATATTCAACCCTTTTCTCGCTGCCATCAACAAACGCGTGTACTCATAATCTAGGAAAGAAAGAAGGTAACTGTTGGTTAATTCTTCAAAAGAAATTTCATTTAGATAACCGTTTACACGTAAAAAAAAAGAAAACGAAACAAAAAGAATACATGAAATTATATTCTCATTTAAACAAAATAATGTACATAATTTTGTTAATTGATCTCCATTTAATTACACGCTTCTAAGTTTTTACGAAATGAATTTCGCAATTCATTTAAAAAAAAAAAGTAAATATATATATATATATATATACATGTAGAGAGGTTTTTTAAAAAATGTTCGGAAATGAAAGATCAAAGTACTTAATGCTTTTTCCCTTTCCCTTTTCCCACCTTCTCTCGCCAACAAACCTTTAATCTTTCAACCCTCACCCCCTCAACCTCATTCCTGTCGTCGTTCTTACGTTCCTTCCATCTTTAGGGTTATTTTTTTTTTCTTCTTTGCTACAAACGAACAGGAGTCAATTACCGACTCCTTCACTTCCTATCCGTTGAATGACAAACTCGAGCCGGTGGCTTGGGCAACATTACGTCTTCCGCGAAAATGACTTTTCTTTTGCGCTAGTTGTCTGGCTTTCTAATTAAATAAAAGGACGCCAAAGAAAAAACATCCTTTCCAAGCTTACTCGGCTCATCACGAGTCATCCCATTCCCAGGCTAACCAAGCTCTCAGCTACCATCTCCTGAATGCTCGCCAACGACCGACCTTCCAACTGACTTAGCAGACTTTGCTTTTTTCCTCATTTTCCTACTCTCTCTTTTTTCTTCTCCTTTATTCTTCCTTCCTTTTTTCCTCTTCATTTATCTCCTACAAGTCCGATCCGCGATCATGATCCATTTGAAATTTCACAAAGTTATTCAATTTGCAAAATTATTATCCGTAGAAAATAGAAAGAGAGATATAAAGAGAAATAAAGAAAGAAAGATATATATATATATATATTATTGATAATTATTATCTCGTTATAGATATTATTATTACGAAGAAAATATTCGATACTTTTTGTTTTTTCTTTTTTTTTTTCTTTTTTCTTTTTCTCCCTTTCTTATTTTTTTTTTCTTTCTTTTGTTTTTTTCTTTTTTTTTTTTCTTTCTCTATCCGCACCAGCAGCATGTTATGTTTTTTACAAGTCCATTCGAGTCATCTTACTGAAACTCAGACTATTTGTCAAAGTGTACTACTCGACGTATGACGTCGCACAAATAGGTATACGTACGTAACTATGTATAGATGTGCATGTACGTAGATGTTATCTACACGTATACATATACATACATATATATATATATATATATATATATATATATATATATATATATATATATATATATAGACTGACGGAGAAGTTTGGCCGCGGGCGATTTCACGGGAGTAACTCACTTCTGACTAAAGTCCAAATGGAAGCTTTGACGAAAGCGGAACGATGCTTTCCGAGTGTACAATAAAGATAGAGAGAAAAAGAAAAAGAGAAAGAAAGGAAGAGAGAGAAAGAGAAAAATAGAGAGAGAGAGAGAGAGAGAGAGAGAGAGAATACGAAGGATGAGAGAAGGAAAAGGAGTAAAAGGAAGTGAGAAAATGTGAAACAAAGTATTCCAGAGGAAGCTTTTAGAAAAAGTCTTTCAGAGAGAAAAAAAGAAAGAAAGAGAGCGAGAGAAAGAGAGAGAGAGAGAGAGAGAGAGAACCAGAGTGAGAAAAAGAGGAAAAATTTAACTCTCATCCGATACAAATATAGTCTTTCCTAGTGACATTTCCTCCTACATCTATTTATTCCTCCTCCTATTTTCCTATTTTCTTTTCATCTATAATCGTATCGTGTACGAATCGAAAACTCGTAACGATCATGTCAAATTGATTCGAATAGCACGTTAGAAGGATAGCTATTCTTTTTGAAAAGTATTGCTCGTTAAATAAATGCTTTCTCTATCTTTATTATCATTATTCTAGGAGAGTCAGTGATAAAGTAGAGAAAGATGGAAAGGAACGAGCCATTTCTTCCGATGTCTAACCATGGAAAAGAAGGAAAAAAAGAAAGAAAAAAAGAAAGAAAGAAAGAGAAAGAAAGAGAGAGATAGAGAAAAAGAGAGAGAGAGAGAGAGAGAGAGAGAGAGAGAGAGAGAGATGATGATGAACATCGAGTCGACGCACGTCCGATCAGGTGAACACGTATATACGTACGTACACATATATATATATATACATGTATATATGTATATATATATATATATATATACATGCATGTGACATACGAATGTATCACACGAACACTCGTACTCTCGGTTTCCGAGGACAGATTGAGCGGACAGTAACGATTCTCTGCTGAATTGAAACGAAAACTACTTCTCTCGCCGATAGCTTATCCCCATACATCCATTTATTTCTGTCAGTGGCACTGATTGTGACCAGGTTTATACCGAAGGCATACGCGATTCACGATGAAAATTGCTTCCCAGAGTCTCTATAAAAAGCTTCCGATATCGGCGATCACCGACGAGCAAAATCGTTGAGCCTTGCTATTAGTTTATATATACATATTACTGACTCTTCGATCATGTTTTAAAGATATATTTCAAAGAATAATAATATTTTTAACGAAATAATAGATTTCTTATTGCGACAATTTTACAACGATCTCATCGTAATAAAATCCAAATTTTATTAGACGTAATTCAAGGTGTTCGATGTTCTATCCAAAAAAAAAAAAAAAAATACTATATTCACTTTTATGGATACATAAGTAGTTGACTATATTAAAGAAGATTAATAAACGTTCAGACTAGAGACGCAAAAAAAAATCGACATCATTGAGAATGTAAAAATCAATTTAAATATACTAATCTCTGATGTAATTAAAACGTACTAATGAATTGTGAGATATATCGTGAAATTAAAAATATCTCGAGCTGTACAATCGTCATACAGACGATATTATTTTAAATCACTTTCGAGAGATATGATTTTAATAATTTATTTCAAATAAAACAATAAAAAAAAGTTTATCGAAATTTAAGAAGATTTAAACGAGAGAATGAACATCTCGAAGATCCTTAAATCCGTGCAAAATCGGATAATCAAAATTGAATTTGATTTTTCTCAATTGAAAAAAGAAACTTATGAATAATAATTTTTATATATTTATTCATTTCAATTCTCGATGAAACGTCAATTTTCTTTTACCTCTTAATTTTAATTCATAATTAATATTGATTTAATTCGTAAGTTACCATAATATTAAAACAAAACCGTATTTATCGAAATCCTTTAAAAATTAATTTCGTGATTAATTTCTTTTGTATTACGTTATAAAATCAGGAGTAATCAAGAGAATTAATTTGAATCGTATTTACCTTTACAATCAATGATCTTAACTAACGACGAAACCTCGCGTGTCTTCCTTGTTAATCTGACCTTAAAGCAAGTTGACAGTTGCGGTAATACGAGGCATCCTTCACCATAAAGTGCCGGCACATGCGTCGCGTGCCGTTCTTACGAGACAAATATGTCCTTTGATTCGGGCCAAGTTCCAATTCCAAAGGAAGATTCGCTATTTATGCTGTCGTGTTTACCATCGTTCCGCTTATTTATATCAACTATGATGCTCACAACACCGTACATGGAACATTAGATCTTATGTTGAAACGATATTTGCATACCTCGTAACAAAGCTCATTTATGTCAGCCGAATTTCTACATTAATTTCTTACAATAATCTCCTAAATGTTATTCAAGCATTATACATATTTCTTACAATACTGTCCTAAATGTTATTCGAACATTCTACAACGACACTCTATCTGATATAAAAATATTACATTATTTCTAAAGACATTAATACTAGTGAAATTTTCAATGAATTACATCAATTTTAACAATTTTAATATCTTTTCTTTTTTTAATTTTGATCAAATATACAAATTGCGAGCATCTGATTGTTGCAATAATCTCAATGATTAATCGACAAAATGCGATGAAATTAATTCGTGAGAATTTGTTTATAATAAATTGTTTATAAAAAATTGTTAATTAATTATTAACAATAAGTCGAAATAATAAAGCAAATTTTGCCTTTTAAAATGGCGTTTCATTCAAATCTGTAGGACATTTAGTTTCGAAGATATTCCCATTTAAAGGAAGGACATGACTATTAATAATAAATAAACAAAAAATTTATTTGTTTACTAATTATTTATTAATTTATGTAATTTTATAAATTTTTGTTAATCTAAATCATTTCTTGGTAAAATATGATGAATTTAGTTCTTGAGAATTTGTTTATAAAAATTTATTTATAACAAATTGTTTATAACAAATTGTTAATTAATTATTAACAATAAGTCGAAAAAAGAAAGAAAATTTTGCCCTTTAAAATGGCGTTTGATTCAATTCTATAGGACTTTTTATTCCGGAGATAATCTCATTTAAATGAACACATATAGAATAAATCACTGAAGTATATAATTTCATTCAATATCGTATTGACACACTGACCTACATAAATTCCAAGAATTTACGCATTCTTACTACTACTATTACTATTACTACGAACAGCTGTACTACTCGTATTTTTGAATGGAAATCTTTCGAAGGCGATATCTTCGAAATGAAAAGTCGTACAGACTTGAAACAAATACCATTTTCAAGCGTCTTTCATTCTCTATTTATTTAAACATTTTGGAAAAATTTCCATTTAAGTAAAATACGTGATTATTAATAATAATGAAAAAAAAATAATAATTTGTTTATTAATTATTTATTAATTTATGTAATTTTATAAATTTCTGTCAATCTGGATCATTTCTCGGTAAAATATAATGAACTTAATTCTTGAAAATTTGTTTATAACAAATTGTTTATAACAAATTGTTAATTAATTATTAAAAGTCGACAAAATAAAGAAAATTTTTGTCAATCTAAATCATTTCTCGATAAAATATGATAAACTTAGTTCTTGAGAATTTGTTTATAACAAATTGTTTATAACAAATTGTTAATTAATTATTAAAAGTCGACAAAATAAAAAAAATTTTTGTCAATCTAAATCATTTCTCGATAAAATATGATAAACTTAGTTCTTGAGAATTTGTTTATAACAAATTGTTTATAACAAATTGTTAATTAATTATTAAAAGTCGACAAAATAAAAAAAATTTTTGTCAATCTAAATCATTTCTCGATAAAATATGATAAACTTAGTTCTTGAGAATTTGTTTATAACAAATTGTTTATAACAAATTGTTAATTAATTATTAACAATAAGTCGAGAAAAGAAAGAAAATGTTATCTTTTAAAATGGCATTTAATTAAAATCTCTACGTCCTCTGATTCCGAAGAAATTTCCATTTAAATAAAAGACATGATTATTAATAATAAAAAAACAAAATAATAATTTGTTTATTAATTATTCATTAATTTATGCAATTTTATAAATTTCTGTCAATCTGAATCATTTCTCGATAAAATACGATGAACTTAATTCTTGAAAATTTGTTTATAACAAATTGTTAATTAATTATTAACAATAAGTCGAAAAAATGAAGAAAATTTTGCACTTTAAAATGGCGTTTGATTCAATTCTATAGAACTTTTTATTCCGGAGATATTTCCATTTAAATGAAACACGTTTAGAATAGATCACTGACCTATATAATTTCATTCAATATCGTATTGTCACACTGACCTACATAAATTCCAAGAATTTACGCATTCTTACTACTACTATTACTATTACTACGAACAGCTGTACTACAGATATTTTTGAATGGAAATCTTTCAAAGCCAATATCTTCGGAACGAGAAGTCGTACAGACTTGAAACAAATATCATTTTCAAGGGTATTGTATTCTCTATTTATTTAAATATTGCAATAATATCGTTATAATAAAATCGATTTTGTTAATAATTTTTCAAAATGAATATTTCCATTTCTTTCGTAATAATAACATAACTATAATTTCATTATTTGTATTTTTATTATAATTCTTTTAATTAATTATAGAATATATTAAAATTCAATATTTATATTAATTTTATTTTGTTTATTTAAAAAAAAAAAAAAAACCTATTAATAGTCGTTAATGTACGAAAGTGAAAAACTAGAAACTCGATAATATTAAAGATCTTCGTTATTGCCTCATCCTGTATACATACATGCATACATATACACATATATACATACATGCATACATACATATATATATGTATATATATATACATCTTCTGAATATTGGATAGAAATAGAGACAAGAGGCAGAAGCGATTTGACAAGAGATGACGAATCACGAGGATCGAAAATTTAATTGGATCGCAGGTAATCACGGAGGATTCGATCGACCGTTAACTTCCTATCGGCCTTTCACCTCTCCTTCCTCCGAATTTTCGAATTTGCTTGATAATTAACTCCATTGGAGAATTTCTAATTATGTTTGCTACGCAGGGAACTTGTAATCGTTGCCGATAAAAATATAGCTTCGATGTTCGATCATTTCTATATATATATATTTTTCTCTCATTCTGTCTCTTTCTCTTTTATATACACAAATACATAAGCACGCACGCACGCACGCACATACGCACACAGATATCCTTTCTGTAAAACCTGAGCTTGTTAACGAACTTTCAGTATACTTCGAGTTAATTAAGCTTTCATCGGCCTTCTATTTTTCTTCTCTTAAAACTAAAACGAATAGAATTTCAACAATTCCGAAGGATAGTATTCTAAACTCCTCGAGAACGAATGGAATGTATGTATATGTATGTGTCTAGGAAGTATTCGAGTTATCTGATACGTCTAAGGTGTATATTTTACTTCGAATGTACGAACTTATCAAAACGTCGGTTTATCAAACGTACGTTCCGCAATGTTAGGGGAGAATGATAAAAACGAAGGAACACGTTTATTGCCAAAGTTTCATGAAAACTTTTGATACGATTTGCCAAACTTCCTGGGAGGTACACCGAACCCGCTTTCGAACACGAAAACGTGAAAATTCTTATCGTTAATAGTACTAACCTTACCTTCTATATTCCCTTTTTCTTTTTTCCGTTTTTTTTTTTTTTTGTATTTAAAGTTGATACAATCTATCGATCAGCTTCCATTTTTATGGATTTTGTATATTCTTTCATTGGAAACATCGAAACTTAAGAACGAACATAATGAATAATTAATATTGGTATATTATTTTTATAATAGTTTAATATCACGTTCTAAAAATATTCTTCATAGAAAAAAAGTCGATCGATAATCGATATATATATATATATATATATACGAGAAAGAGAGAGAGAGAGAGAGAGAGACAGAGAGAGAGAGAGAAAGAGAAAGCTTTTGTATTTAGGTCATAATCGTTTTTCATAATGAACGAATGAACTTACTGAAATTCTTCTGAATTTTTTTCTAGCATAAAAGATTCAACAACTTTGTACTACAATTAGTTATAGTGCATTTTACAGAAGTACCTACCTATTCGAGAGAACAAGGATAAAAAGGAAGTGGTGAGAAATTGAATGAAGCCGAGTTAAAATAAGTCAGCAGGTGTCTTTTTCCTTCTGTTGTTATTGTCCAAGAGAGAGTGTCCTGTTAATTGTAAAAACGATAAAATAAATTGATAACGATAAGAACGAGGATAAACTTGGATAATTAATCGAATACAATATTGTTACAATTTAAAATTTATTTATCTCTTTATACATATGTTTCTCTTTATAATTTTTTTTTTTTAAATTGAAATTTTCTTTCCCATCGTATATCTATCTAAAATTTTACGAACTGAAGAAGTTAATAAGGAAATATATTGAATCTACTTTACGACGTATTTTGGTGGATTAACGTTGTCGGTGACAATAAAGTTAGACGAGAGGGCCAAGGACTTCTTACGTCGTGTCGCATCTCCTTTTCTTTGCTTCTCGTACGTAGTCTCAATTTTGTGAAGCTCCAACCAGGATTTATGTATAGCGATAAGAAGCTTACCTCTTATGCACGCTAATGTAACTCTCCGCATGGATCAAGAATTTCGAACTCCACTTGTCGTGTGCAACATAATAGACCCGATACGTTTAGAATGAGCTCTCCTGTCTTTTCAATAGTTTATTTACTAAGTTTCAAATCGTAAATAAGATCTCTCATTAAAGTTACTAGATAGTACATGCATATACATATATATATATATATATATTTTTTTTTTTTTTTTTTTAATGAACAGGAAAATTATTACAAGTCAGAGTTATTATTATAATAAAAATAAAAAAAAAAACATAACTTATACCTATTATTTCTCTCCCGTCATTATATTATATTTTTCACGTGTATTATTAAAATTTTCGTTAAAACAGAAGGGTGGGGGTGGGGCGGAGGGAGGGGGGAGGGCAGCAAATGTGAAATTAATTTGTAATATTAAAACAATGAACAAACGAGCAACGATATAAAATATGTTCGGCTATTTATTTTATATTTCGATCAAAAATTTAACTTATGCAGCACTCATTCTGTCCTATCATCACAGATTATATATGATAATGTAAGTTAAAAATAAAATGAGAGCAACAATTTTATCATTGTTAGAATGAATTAAAGTGTTCGATAAATGACGTTGTAGAATGCATGTGAAATACGCTTCGGTAGACTGTCAATCACCAATATCGACATTTCTTTCCATTCCTCGTTACTCTTCGATGCATGTTCATTACGTTTATCCATCGAAGCTTTTTCTCTCGCAAAACGTGACAGCGGTTAAATGACTTCACGGCACAATGAAATAGTCCCTTACTCTCATTCTTTCTCTCTCTCCCTCTCCTTCTCTCTCTTTCTCTCTCTCTCTCTCTCTCTCTCTCTCTCTCTCTTTCTGCGTGTGTATGCATGATGTTGAAAATGACGCAAATAGAAATAAAACTATGATAGACGTTTCCGATCGATTATTATCGTTACTACATCTATTAAGAGAGAATATGAGAGAGAGGGGAATAGAAGATGGAAGAGGAGAGAGAGAGAGAGAGAGAGAATAGTATATATTTGGAGTGAAATAATGGGTTTAAAGCCTCTTAAAAGCTATACGATAAATACGATACTGAAGAAGAGACGAAGAGACAAAATATATATATATATATATATATATATATATATATATATATATATATATATGTATATATGTATATAGAGCAAGTGTGAGCGTATAACACCTTATCGAAAATCTAAATGTGAAGAACGGGAAGAGAGCACACGCCACCAAAGCGAACCCATTTCATTTCAACGGTGTTTCAATTTAGTCAACGCGTCGAAAGACTTTCCGGACGAGACTTTTATCGCGAAAAACTTTCCGTGCGGCCGGTTACCGGGGGATAATGAAACGACTAGTTGAAGAAAGTCGAGACTCACTGTCTCTTTGCGTTTCCTTGAAAAAAGGAAAGAAAGGAAAACAGAGAAAAAGAGAAAGGGAAGGAAAAAAGTAAAGGGGGAAAAAAAAAACAAAGAAATAAGAAAGAAAGAAAGAAAAGTAGAAAGAGAAAAGAAAAGTAGAAGTTAGGTACGTCAATGTGAAAGAAAGAAAGAAAGAAAGAAAAAAAAGAGAGAGAGAGAGAGAGAAAGAGAAACGGAAAAATATATCTACTACTCTACGAAACCGCCCTTTCTTGATTAGCACTGTCCGTTTAAATCGACTAATCGACTTTTTATTATACTAATTGCTTACTCCCACTACCAACTTTTATATATATATATATATATATATATCTTTTTCTTTTTATCTCGCTCGACCCGCTTCTTTTGTCAACGTTTTCATAAATCGACGAACAAACAACCACCAAGCAAGCCCTCCGGGAATTCTCGTAATTTTTACGCCGATCGATCTGCTTTCTATCTAACCATTACGATCTAATTGAATTTTTATTACATTAATTGCTCAAGGGAACTCACTCCCTTAGTTTATTTCTTTATTTCTGTTTATACTTTACTTTACCCTTCTTCTTTGAATATAACCTTTCGTATTTTTCAAAGAACTCCGACGTTTCTGTTTATATTCCTTGATTGAAGAAGCATCCTTCACGCCCACTTTTCTATCACAAAGAGAATAAACAATTATTTTTTACTTACCGATTTCTTTCATTCATCTTCATATAATATATTCAGGATTTCTCTCTCTCTCTCTCTCTCTCGCGCGCGCTCGCTCACACTCTGTAAAAAATATTTCTTTGTAGAAAGAATATATAAGGTAATAAAAAGATAGAACGATTAACGAAACGATCGATTCACGATTAATATTTTATTTAGTATCTTGGATAAATTATTTCGGCTTGGTATGTAATATTTACATTAATTTTCACATATTAAGATAAATATCGTCGGCGTGACGCACGATTGTCGTTACGGCGTAACGAGAGATCTCTCTCTCTCTCTCTCTCTCTCTCTCTCTCTCTCTGTCTCTTTCCCTCTCTTTCTCTCTCTCTCTCTCTCTTTCACACACACATACGCATTCTTTTTCTCTGTATAATATTTTTTCTTTATGTAAAAGAACGAATGTACTCAAATGATTTCATATCTTTCACATGTAAATTAATGTATCATCGAACGTATGATGTAAAAAAGAGAAAGAGAGAAAAAGAGAGAAAAAGAAAGAGAGAGAGAGAGAGAGAGAGAGAGAGAGAGAAATAAAGAGAAAGAGACAATAAGAGAGAATGTGCGTTTAATTCGTGCGTCTCGCGAGTTCACGTGCACATTATTAAATTATCTCGGCGTCGAAAGGGACGATCATGGATTGAACGATCGTTACTATTATAGAAGTAAAGTGAAGGAAGAACAACGACGACGACGGCAACGGCGACGATGATGATGACGACGACGAAGACGACGACGACGATGACAAAGACGAAAATGACGAAAACGACGACGACGACGACGAGATAATCAAAGTTTATTTTCACTGCACGTAAAATTACGGCGCTCGTTCAGTTCGCGTCCACATTTGTAACGTACATAGTATATGTATATTTCTGAACATATGAGACGAACGTTTGTGTTTATGTTTATGTATTTTTTTTTTTTCTATTTTTTTTTTTTTTTTACGTACGCAATGTACGCAAATGAATGTGTGTAATACATTTATGTATTTTTCTACGTACGCGATGTACGTAAATGGATATATATATATATATATATATATATATATATATATATATATATATATACATGTGTGTATGTGTGTGTGTACATGTAATGAATGAAGATACGATGTATGTACTTGTGTGTATTGTTTATGTCCGTTCAAATAACGAATACTTACATACATAACTATAGAATGTACGTACGAAGAAAACGATTGGCCGATCACGCACAACGAAAGATACTAACGAACTGCGCGAGCGTCTGTTCTAAAACGAGCGTCTATATGTTTAGAGCTCATTTCGAACTAGAAGCAACGTCTTCCATCTTTTCTCTATTTCGTCCTTTATACACAACATTTTTCATCTTCTTCCTCTTCTTCTACCTTGTCTTCTATCCTTTTCTTCTTCTACCACTTCTTTTTCTTCTTCAATTTCTCGTAAAAGAGAAAAGACTGTCGTTCCGCCCGCACGATCCGTTCTGTACATTGTTTTGTAGTAGTAGTAGTAGTAGTAGTAGTAGTAGTAGTAGCAGTAGTAATAGTAGTAGTAATAGTAGTAGTAATAGTAATAGTAGTGGTGGTAGTAGTAGTAATAATAGTAGTAGTAGTAGTAGTAGTAGTAGTAATAGTAGTAGTAGCAGTAGTAATAGTAGTAGTGACGTACTCCGTGTGCGGAAAACGTACCTTCCACTCTTAATATCCTCTTCCTTTTCTCGTATTAGAAGTTTAAGAGTAAAACGTATCCTACTGTACCGATCCTAAGTCAATTCCAAAAAAACGAAGGATGATAGTTCGTCCGACTGCGAGAGCGCGTACGCGAACCGAATATCTTTTCGAGGGGAAACGATTGAAAAGAATCGAGAGAAAGGAAATTCTTAAGAGATAGAGAATTTTCTCTATCGAAAAAAAAGGAGGGAGACAGATAACAAAGGGATCGAGAGAGTGTGAGAGAGAGAGAGAGAGAGAGAGAGAAAGAAAGAGAGAGAGAGAGAGAGAGAAAGAGATGTAGTCTCGTAGAGAGACAAAAATATACTACGAATAAAATCAGAAATTTTTAAATCGATTCGATCGAATAAGTAAAAAGAACTTATCGAGAAATCAAAATAAAAGTCATCTTAAAATTCTCCTTCACAATGAATAAGGAGAACAATGTTTACATTGTTCTTCTCTCTTTCTCTCTCTCTCTCTCTCTCTTTCTGTTTCTCTTTCTTTCTCTCTATGCTCTTCTCTCTTTCTCTCTCTTTCTCTCTCTCTCTCTCTCTCTCTCTCTCTGTCTCTTTCTCTTTCTATGTCTCTATCTCTTTCTCCCTTTTTCTTTATCTCGTTCGTTCATATCTTTCGTTCGAAGGAAAGTCAATTGGCTTTATTTATGTTTTCCGTTGAATGACGATTAAATGACACGAATAAGTCTGACAGATAAAGGAGTCTGGAATCGTAACGACGGAACGCGCTCGAAAGTCCAAAGAGGATTGACGCTTATCGTCGGATTTTATAACGGGAGATCGTGCGGATCGGTCGACGAGTATGGCCATCACCGCGAAACGAGTTGGTGCCGGTGTTCCAACCGGCAAAACTTCCAAGTCGATGATTCACGTCGGGTAGAGGCTCGTGAAACTCGGTATCCTCCAGCTGACGGCCGCAAGTAGGGAAACCAGAAAGTTGCTCGCCAAAATTGCTGGACTGAGGTTCCTCCTGTCGCCACCGTGCATGGCTGCTGGCTTCTCCTCTTCTATAAAATGAGATTAGAAAGTTATCGGTTAGATTTTCAGAATCTATCCTTCCCTACTTTTCCGTCCATGTATATACGTATGTATATATATATATATATATATATATATATATATATATATATATATATATATATGTTCTGTATTATTCGGATCGAAGGTTTTAGATCAGTGTTTCTCAATCTTAACTTTTTGTTATCGAATATCATCTCAATGATTATAATAATTTTGATGTTACGTATGTTACGTTTTTATGCTGATAACAATCATAATTATGTTTCGTGAAATTAATTGAAGATATCTTTGAAATGAGACTAATTTACATGATATATATAAAGAAAGAGAGAAAGAGAGAGAGAGAGAGAGAGATGAATTTTATTTATATATGTCAATAGTGATAATTTCATATTCATTAATGAGTGAGAACAACGAGAGAGTAGTGTAAGAGAACGAAAGGAGTAAAGTAACAAAAAACCTATGTATAAGCAAATATACAGTTTCAAAAGTCTCTTATAATTATACATAATGCAACGTAATATCCTCATGATGGTGATTATTTTGATATCGATAATGCAATATGATTTTCTAATTTTACCTTAAAATATTCAAATTAGCATTCCTCCCTGGATCATACCTTCCCACGTTGGGAAACACTGATATCTAGACTAACTTCTAGTAGACAAGGGATTCTCTAGTGAATTCCTTGATGGAAAATACGTTTTCAGATTGTTCATGTTCCTATCAAGTATTTCTCATTGGAAAATGATATCCAGGAATAATTCGACGATACCAGAATTAACGAAAATGTATAAAGGAATTAGACCTTAAGGAATTTCTTCCTTTTGACATAGAAAATACATTTTAAACGAATTTCAAGCGACACCGAAGTAGTAATTCTCTTTCAATGAGACCGGAATTGAAAAAATTGCTCGATAGTTTGCTCACGTAGGAGTCACTCACGTTTCCATTTTATTTTCTTTTCCCTTTTTCTTTACTCGATCTAGGATCTTCGTTATTCGAATAGAAAAACATCAACGCTAAAATGAATTGAAATTCATCGTAGAATGAATTTCTTCAAATTTAACATTTAATCGACCATAATCAAAAGTAATCTATTAAAACGGATCATTCATAAAACTCGAACTAAAAAAGAAATAAAAAAAAAAAAAAAAAAACTCTTTTAGACGACGGATATTAAAAATAATTATTAAAGTAATATTAATCGAAAATTATTTCTCTTCGTTTATTATTATAATATTAAATAACCTGTAATTAAATGTATCTATATGATAAAGACAGATCGAATATTAAAATGTATATATATATATATATATATATATATATATATATATATATATTCACGATTTACCTAAATTCAAGAAATGTGAAAAAATCTGAAAATATTTCTGACACATGAAAACTTTTAACGTGAATTAGTTGCATCGATGATTACATTTTATAAGGATAATTGAAATAAGAAAATATGAAAATGTATAATAACATTATCGATCTATCATTGTTACCTTCGATGACATGAACCATGACGTATGCCGGCTTTGCGTTGCTCGCCTTGCACGTGTAGTTACCTCCGTGCGTCGGCTTCGTTTTGTTTACCATCAAAATGGAGCCACTCTTCGTGAGCTCAACTTTAACACCGGGCTCGGCGTCGTAGTTTATCATGCGTCCTTGACGATACCAGAACACGTACTGGGGCAGCTCCGTAGCTGCCATAAGTTGGCACTCCAAGCGCAAACTGGAACCCTGCTTTACGTGTAAATCTGGCGCACCCGGTATTATCGAGTACGCCTCCGTGATTTTCAAGCGTGTGAAGCTCCGTTGTATGGGATGTGACGTCACCTGAAACGCCAACATAAAATTTCATTTTCATCGCTTCGAGCGTTTCCCCGATAATTTTCAACTTTTCACGTGATACACATACCAATCGCTACATACACGGAATATTTATATTTATATTTATATTTATATTTATATTCATATTTATATTATATACTATATGTATGTATATATATATATATATATTTCTTTTTGCTTTTCCTATCCTTTTATTTCTTTTTTTTTTTTTCCTTTTTTTTTCCTTCTTTCTTTTCTTTCTTCTTCATTCTTTGTTTTTAAACTGCCAAGAATAAATTTACTATAGAATTATTTTTATCAATAGAATTATTTTTACAATAATAAAAGAATAGAAATCGTTTCAAGCTAGTCTATTTTATGGCTGACCTTTTGGTCAACAAGGTGAAGCATAGGTTAATGTCCATTGTCTTCGAACGTCCATTGTTAAAGCTTCCCGAGCTAATTTGACATTTACCTGACATTATCGGCCAACATAATATAACGATGTTAAATCATATAATTTTCTACATTTATGAAAATTCAATTTTGATTTTATAGAAGTGCAAAAAAAAAAAAAAAGATTTACCAAGAATAGAAAATGTAAGATAGATTTTTAACATAAAATTATTTCAAAAGTAGAGTTATAAAAAGTTATAATATATGAAATGATAACTTTTCATGAGAGTACCTGACATTCGTAAATCCCTTCGTCTCCAAGAGTGACCATTTGTATTTGAAGTGCCCAATCTGTATTTGTATGGCGTACGGCAAAACGAGTATCGACCGAATGCCTGTTAGTACCTAGAGTCAATAATTGTCTGTCCTTGCGCCTTAACCATGTGATCTAAAACATAAACATGAGTATCATAACATTTTCAACAAACAACTTTTCTTTTCGTATAATATTTTCCATAGGATAGAACAAGCTATATATATATATATACATATATATATATGTGTGTGTGTGTGTGTGTGTGTGTGTGTGTGTTGTCGTAAGAGAATTGAGGGTTTACGAGCGGGCATAAAATATATTGGATCTTTCTATATTTTCCTATTCCACCATAGAACTCAATATGTTAACATTGATCTATTTCCTTTTTCTCTTTTTCTATATTGTCGTTACCAATCATTGATTTTATATATATATATATATATATATATATATATATATATATTGTTTACAATATTACAAATGTCAAGAATATCTAAATCTTCTTATATTCTTCATTTCTGAAAATTTAAAATTATTTAATTATTTCGTTGAACGAATGTAAAACAAAATATATAAAGATTCGAACAATTAAATCGTACATTTCATTAAATCCGTCTATCAAATGAAAAAGAAATGGTATATTTCGAAAAACGATTGAATAGAATCACACTACAATATTGAATCGTGAAAATGTAATGCTTAATCCAGGAGTATCTATGTATTCCCGTAAAAAGAGAGTTCGCAAAAAGTATTCGTCAAGCCGATTGAATTCATGGTAAATTCGAAAAAGAGACGAATCAACGACGGCTGTACTGCTTTTGAAAAAAAAAAAAAAAAAAAAAAAAAAGAAAAGAAAAAAACACGAAAAAGAAAAAACAAAACAAAAAAAAAAGATGAAAGAAGAAAAAAAGAAGAAATAGAGAAAAGATACGTGGATACGCCATTTTTCATGGTTGGACGTAAAAATTAATACACCTCGATGCAAAGAACCATCGGTACGTTGAAAAAGGGGGCACACGTTTTTTTTTTTTTTTTTTTTTTACCATTTCTCTTGACGATTAATCTCAAACAGCCGAGCTTGAACCGAACGTATTTTTCTTTGTATCCATTGAAATTATTTTTTTCGTTCTCTCTCTCTCTCTCTCTCTCTCTCTCTCTCTCTGTTTCTCTATTTCTTTCTCCTCCCCCATATCCCACCCCATTATTTTTCTACCAATGAACACATTGAAATGTATTCATTTGTTTTGATTTATAAAAGAAAACGAACGAATGAAAATTTTCGAATGAAATATTACGATAAGATTTTATAACAATCTCGTATAGTCTCCGTCAAATTAATACATTAATTAACTGATTTCAAGGTAGGTTACGTCAAAATTAGGACACGAGCTTTGGGCTTAACGCTTAAATAACTTCGGAGACATCTAACGAGCCGCTATACTATATTCTCGTTACAAATATCTCGTTATCGTATGGTATACAAAGTGATTCACTAACTACATTAGAAAATTGTAGGTAAAGATAGTGTCCGGACTATATCGAATTAGATGAAAGAGAGAGAGAGAGAGAGGGAAATAAGTAATGTGAATGTTAGATCTAATATTATAACTAATAACATTTAGCTAATAATGTTTCTTCTTTGACGAGGTATCGCGTGAAATTTAATAAGTCAACAATATATCTATATTATAACATTTATGATGTTATAACATTAACAATTCATTTATAACAATAACATAAGTTCGTAGAATTCAATGATTTAATAACTATTCTGATCGAGTGATCAGAATGTAATTAAAACGTTTCTAAGCAATAAATTTCCAGAGGCAAGCAATTCCCGAATGATATGACGTTTCATAGATAAAGAAAGAGAGAGATAGAGAGAGAGAGAGAGAGAGAGAGAAAGAGAGAGAGATGGAGGGAGAATATCAGCAATGCTATGTAATCCGGGGATGTTTCCTGTAATCCGAAATTCGGTAGCATCTCCGTTCCAAGGTAAAAGCACCTTATCCTACCTAAGGATTGTAGTAACGGTAAGTCCAATATGGCGGAAGCCTATGCGAGTATGACCTCGAACGTGTGTAGGTTTCAGTGTACGTCGCGTATTTGGCACGACAAGTTCTAGAACTGAGAGAAGTTATCAGGTACTCGAGTTTACCTCAATCAGCACAAAGTTACGTGAGCTTCTCTCTGTCTTTTAGAAGATGGCATAGTGAATATGAGGGATGTTGGAGAGAGAGAGAGAGAGAGAGAGAAAGAGAGAGAGAGAGAGAGAAAACCAAAGATACAATGAAGGAACACCAACGTCTGCCATTTGGTTTCACATAACTTCAACTAGAAATCGCATACAAATACGAAACAGTAGTTCGAAGAAGGTTTAGCTAGGATTATAGTATACCAATGAATAATCATAATAAACTATCAATGTCTAACTATCGAAAAGAAATTTTGAGTTCTACATTATTGGATACGCATTTATCACCGTTAAACCATAAGCCAATATGTTATCAGGAAGTTTTCGATCCAACGACAAAGTCGATGGTTTCTTCGAAAGCTCGTTAAATTGACATAGATGCTTACGATAAATCGCAAAGCTCAGCAAGAACATATACATACATACATGCATACATATATACACATACATATACATATACATATATATATATATATATACATATTCTTGGATAGGAAGAGTACCATGATTCATAGGTGAACGTTGATCACGTGGAAGTGTACAAGTACTTACGATACAGCTATATATACACCACCGACGAGCAGCTTAATTAAAGATCACCTAGCTATAGCTAACTACATCTTCCAACTACATCTCCTTGGATCTTTAGTCTCTCTCTCTCTCTCTCTCTCTCTCTCTCTCTCTCTCTCTCTCTCTCTCTCTCTCTCTCTTTCTGACAGAAATTACCACGAGACGAGGAACATCACCAAGAGCTTGGGCGTTTCAAATTTTCTACGTGTTTCGCATAATCGACGAGGTTAATGATCAAAGAAGTGTACGATACAGCTGTCTACAACCAAACAACAATCTTGGCAAGAACGCACGAGTCTTTTTTCATTTCTTTCTTTAAAAAAAAAAAAAAAAAGAAAAAAAAGAAAAAAGAGAGAAAATAAAAAGGGGAAAAAAAGTTTCTCTCCTTTTTACCCCCCGCCACCCCCACCCCCTCCTTTATCTATACGCAAACCTTAAATGTATCCGAAAACGATCTAGCCTTTATGCGCTGTCATGAAATGGTAAGATCTAAAGTATTAGAAAAGATTTATACCAAACGATCAACTCAACGATGCCATATAAATCTTACAAGCACCGCAACAACATCGTACGTTATGTCTCGGGTAACGAGTATCTCTAAGATCGTTGGCTCGATCATTCGAGGAAGAGGAAGACGGAAGTTCATTCGGTTATCAGAAATATGCACTTTCAAAAGTGTTCCCATATAACGAGGAAAGTTCTATTCAAAGAACTATCGGCGTTCCAACCAACCAACCAACCAACCAACCAGCCAACCAACGAACCAACCAACCAACCAACCAACCAACGAACCAACCAACCAACCAACGAACCAGCCAACTCACCTCCCCCATTTCAACAACCTCATCCCATCCACTTTTCGTTTATCGTCCTCTCAGTGAATCGCATGGAAGTTAAGCGACTGTCGTATAACCTTGCACATATCTACGCAAGATGCATTACAACGTCCGTTATAAGTTAGCCAACTGGAGAATGATTTTCGTCAAAGGATCGAACGAGAAAAAAGGATCGTAACGTTACGTTAATAGAAATCGTCTTTCAATATGATATCTAACTTATCTCTATTTATCTGACATAATGGAAGCTTCCTTATCGATAAAACGTGAATTATAATCAATCACCGTCCGAAGATACGTATAATTCTTTCGTGTAAGAGTTTAAAACGACGACAACGATGACGACGACGACGATTAAAAAAGACAAAAGAGAAATAAAAGGGAAAAAAGAAATTCAAAAGAAACACGAACAAATGTTTAAACGTAAATCCATAATTATTTTTTCATCTTCATCGATCCTTTGACTTCTTCCTATTGCTTTTTCATTTTTTTTTCTCTCTCTTTCACTTTATCTTCTTAATTGTAACGTCTGTCGATGATATCATCAAAAGTTTCGTTTCGTTATTCAAAGAACGGATGAACACCTATCGCTCGAATGAATTTTTATATTATATCGAGCATTGCAAGCTCGCGCGTTCGTTCGTCAGGGAAAAAAAAAAAACAAACGAACGAACGAGTGAAAAAAAAAAAAGAGACAAGGAAAAAAAGGAAAAAAAAAAAGTGAGTGAAAAGGACAGAAGGGAAAAAGGAGGCGGGGGGGATGGGACGGGGGAGGGGGGGAATACGAAAATAATATTGACGGGAGTCGTCGTATGAACGAGAAATCGTTAGAGATGCGTATCATAGAGGGATAAAATGCAAAATATTGCCGAGCCATTGATTTTTCAATGTAGCAAAGACCACGAAGATAGTCATGCTTTGATATATTGTCGAATATACATACAGATAAGCGAATATATTCGACCGAGAGAGAAAGAGAGAAAAAGAGAGAAAAAGAGAGAGAGAGAGAGAGAGAGAGAGAGAGGGTGAGTAGGAGTAAAAGAAAGAGGGAGAGAGAGAGAGAGAGAGAGAGAGAATAGAAAAGATGCTATAAAGAATAATAATATAGTAGCATGAGTGGGTGAAAGTAGAAAATCGAGAATGAGAAAGACGAAGACGAGGTGGGGTAGTAGAAAAAGGACGCTCGAGAATCGTAAAACGAATGGGATTGCTTTTTCCGTATTCTCAAATTGTAGTTTGTACGAGGGTAAAAAAAGGGGGGAAAAGAGAAAGCAAGGATCGCGCTTCGATACGCGCTTAAAATCAACCTCTTTGCATGAATATACTACACTCTGGATCTCGTCTACAAAGCTAAAGAAGAGAGAAATGTCTTCGATAAAGAGAGAGAGAGAGAGAGAGAGAGAGAGAAAAGAAAAAGTAACAGAAAAAAAAAAACAACGAAAAAAGTACAAGAAGAAAAGTTACGAGCATTCGAATGCTTCTTCTTTTTTCTTTTTCTTTTCTTTTCTTTTTTTTTTTTTTTTTTTTTTTTTTTTTTTTTTTTTTTATATATTCACGGGCTATGCGCAATCGACAAAACGATGAGATAAAAAATAGTTTCTCGTGACAAGAGTTTGAGGGGGGGGGAGGAGGAGGGGAAACGGGAAATGGGGAAAGTAAAAAAAAAAAAAGAAAAAAAAAAAAAAAGAAGAAGGAAGAAAGAAAAAGTACAGAGAAAGGAAAACAAAGAGAAAAAAATTGTCTACCCTCTTTCGAAATCGTCATATATAGGGTAACTTGTAGTAAACTAAAAGAGAAAAGGATACTCGAAAGGTCGTATATGGCATTTCCATAGGGAATTCGATTTCACCTTAGAAACGATTATGAGGGAATCTGAGGTAAGTACTTACTTGAGGTACGTTTCAAAATGAGTAGACGATCGTTTTGCTACGACGAAATAGAAAGAAAAGAAATTACATTTTCAAGAGAAAATAAACGGATATATACGTGTCGTTGTATGGGTATGGTATGTACTTGGACGAGGGGAAAGGAAGGAAAAGAAAAAAAGAAAATAAAAAGAAGAAGAAGAAGAAGAAGAAGAAGAAGAAGAAGAAAAAGAGAAGAGAAAAGAAAACGAGTAAAGTGTAATGGAATTACATTTTCAAAGCTCGATATATGGAATTGGTTAGACTTGAATTTTGATAAAAGTAGGTCAAACACATTCTCGGTTTACATAATATTACTTTTTGTACATTTTTTGGAGCATATTAACTGTTTGCAGAGCATTCAAGCTCTAGAGCTTTTTCACGAAGAGAGAGAGAGAGAAAGAGAGAGAAAGAGAGAGAGAGAGAGAGAGATAGAGTAATAGCATAGACAGCACAATCTAAAGAGTAAAATGGCTTCGTTGGAATCTTAAAGATGTCGTTGAAAGCTAAATCGATAATAGTGATTCTAAAGGAAGAACTTCGAATGTTTCCTTTCTGTAGGATTCGTTTGTGAATGAAAAGAAAAATTAAAGGTATAGAACACGTATAGAACAACTCCTTAAAATTTTTTTACAAAGTTATAACATACGGTATTAATTACGTACTATTTCTTACATTTTATCATTTTATCGTAATGATTTACAACAATCAAAAACTTGAAATAATATATATTTTAATGATCGTAAATCGTTAAACATTTGAAACGAGAATTATCTAGAATATTACTCGATATCGAACTCGATATCGTATAGCATAAAGTTAACGTACGTCAATGTTAAACTTTAAGACGGCCGTAACGAGCAACCAAGGTAGCAATCAGAATTGCTAGAGCTTCGAGGTCGAATAGTTAACTGAGAGACGACGACGTTTAGCCCTTCCGTCCCTTTGCTTTTGCCAATTCCGCGGGCAGATATATCGATTTGATGTTTTCCTTTTATGACTATCCCGAAATAGCTGTCATAAGCATGAAGGGAAATCGAATTTCGAAGGATATCTAAAGTAAATATATAAACTTTGATAAATCTACTCTCTAAGAAAATGATCAAACTCACGAAATTCTGTTATCATTTATCATGGAACGATGTATTTAAATAACATGTGCACGGTTATATAATACGATATATAATTGTATACAATTTTATAAAGTTATTTGAAAAGTTCGTGACAATTGATCGTTATCTTCAATAAGACGTTAAATTTAAAAATGAAAAAGAAAAAAAAAAAAAAAAAGAAACAAAATTGTCAAATGAGTTGTTTCGATATACATACATATCTATGTACAAAATTAAATGCTTTTAATATCGTCATATACATATATATATATATATATATATATATATATTCTTATCGATATGTTTCTTTTAAACATAAATATAAACGGAGAAGTGACACGAACTTAACTTAATATACAATACTCTTGTATTTTCTATGGCGTGACTAGCTAACGTTTTCTTTTCAACGAGATATCCTCTATTCCATATTTTTGTTTTGTTTTGTTTTTTTTTTTTTTTGTTTTTTCCTTTCTTTTTCTTTTCCCCCAAAATAAATGGTCGACTTTCCCAAGAACCACTCGAAAATTCGAGAAAGACTATCACTCGACGAGCGGTTCTTTCAAAGGACGACGATTAGTTACAGTAACTTTGTTATAAAACTGCTCGAGTGTCAAAAGTTTCTAGCAGACTTTCGTAAGTATCTAGCGTGAAATCGATGAAAATCGTCGAAGCTTTTCCAATAATCCTCGAAATTATTATATCCCGTTGAATGATCTCGATTATTCTCATAACTGGCTTAATTTGTTCTTCGACTTTCAATCTTCACTTGTCGTCACGGTCGATCGAACGAAATTATTCTTGAATTAAATCGAATCTTTACATTTCCTTTGAACGTTCTCGTAAATATTAAAAGAAATTAATACCTCATAAAAATTTTACAAGATTCGAATCTTGTTAAAAATATTATACGAAAAATTTATTTTTACAATAAATTTTTCCAATGTTTTATCTCTTTCTTATCTACTTCTTTAGATTTTGACTAAATCATTTCACAAAATAACGATACGATTTAAACCACATACATTTTATATATTCATTGAAACCTATAATATAAATCATTCAAAAATATTTAGAATTATAAATTTGCGTTTGTTTCTCTATATTTCATTTAATTCGAGAAATCAATCATGAATGAGTGAAATCAATTAAGATATGAATTAATACCACCGATCAAGCTACGAGATAAATTACTAACAAATATAAATAATATTTATAATCTCTATTATTTTAAATATGAAATTTGAAATTTCGAATTGACAGATAAATTAAAATGCATTTCCTTTTCTATCTTTTCTATCTTTCTTTTCTCTCTCTCTCTCTCTCTCTCTCTCTCTCTCTCTCTCTCTTTCTCTCTCTTATCTCCCTCAATTAAAAACTAATTTCACATTACGTATTATTATATCGATCTTGTCCAAGATAAGCCATTTAACGTTATTACTAATTTCTATATAGCCTCAGGTAATAAAAAAAAAGAAAGAAAAAAAAAAAAAATTTCAAAATGACTGAAATCTAAAAGTTCAATAAGTTCGATTAAGTGTTAAACTTATATATCGTTTTTATATCTTTCAGGATATTAAAATTCGATCGAATGGTGGCCGATGTTAGGTTGTTATATCTGCGGTGTTGCGAAAAGGGAAAAAGTTTGTTCGGACAAACGAGAGTTTCAAAAACGCAATAGGGTGAGAAAGAGAGAGAAAGAAAGATGGAGGTGATGGGTGGCGGAGGTGGTGGTGGTGATGGGAGAGGGGGGGGGTGAGTAGAGGGCTGGTAATGCGACTTGAAAGAGTTTCGACATTGTAGTCGCGTTGGCGAGTTGAGAACATTGACCGGAATCTCTTTCCTCTTCGTTCGATTTTTCTCTCATTCTTTTCCTCTATGTTGGTACGTGAAGAGAGAGAGAGAGAGAGAGAAAGAGAATGGAAACGCCCCTCGCAGCTTTTCGTCTTTGGTTAGTCGCGCGAACGGCCGAGAGAGGAGACACGGACGAATTCATCTTTTATTCATGTCCTCGAACTGTGTGTGCGCTTTTTGATGCGAGACGAAATCGGTTTCGCGTGAGTTTAGAACGACGGAACGTACACAGCCACGTAATATTTCGAAAGAGGTGACGGAGAAAAAAGAAAGGAAAGAAAAGGAAAGAAAAGAAAAGAAAAGAAAAGAAAAAAGAAAGAAAGACAGAAAGGTAGGAAGGAGGTGGAAGGAAGAAAAAAAAAAAAGAAATTCTTAAAAGGAGAGTACGTGATCAATTCTTTCGTTTAATGGATTACGATGTTTTGAGCCGCGAGAACGACGAAGAAAAAAAAAGGAAATAATAATAATAATAATAATAATAATAATAATAATAATAATAATGATAAAAATGAAAAGAAAAAAAAAAAAAAAGAAAACAGAACGAAGCTCGATATATTTTAAAGAGCTTTGAACTTTCGATGTTTGTAAGTATCACTCGATACACAAATGCAATTGCAAGTGTATTTTCGTAAGTTTACAATAGTGTACGAATGAGATATACCTTTTACAAATAACATGGTGAAATATCGTACTATCGTTTCTCCGATTGCGATTTCACTCAACCTCCTGATTCTTATAGCCATATATATATATATATATATATACACACACGACACACATACACAATATTTTCTACTTTTACGTATATGAATCTTTGAGAGAATACAGTAGAGTGAACATTTTGAAAGTTCCATCTGAAGAGATTTCTTTTGGAAAGAGAGAGAGAGAGAGAGATAAGAGAAAAAAAGTAAAAAGAGACGAAAAGAAAAAAGAAAAAGAAAAAGAAAAATAATAAAAGGATATCGAATTACAGTCATCTGAAAATAACAATTGTCTATTAGCTTGATTCAGATTTTGACGAAGTTTTATTAATAAATCAATGAATAAAATTTGGAATTCGTTAAAATTATGTACAGAAGCGAAAGGTTACTACTTGTCTCGATGCGAGTTGAAAAGATAGAGAGAGAAAGAAAAAGAAAAAGATAAAGAGAAAAAGAAAGAAAGAAAGAAAGAGTGACAAAGAGTGAGAAAGAAAGAGAGAGAAAAAGAGAGAAGAGAATATGTATGTACGTAACCTAGATTTTCATCTCCTTTCGTCTTTTTTCTCGGGAAAAAGAAACGAGTCACGGTATATATAAAGAGAGAGAGAAAAAGAGAGGGAGAGTAGTAGGGAGAGAGAAAGAGAGAGAGAAAGAGGCACATACTCACACAGAGTATCGGTTTAACACCTCGGCTTGGAAAAATATTCCGAACTTTCCCGTGGTTTAAATTTGAGGTGCCAAATCCAAGAACGATATCGAAAGATAGACTAAAAATTACGAAGGAATGTTCTTATTTTTTTGAAAGATATCGATTTTAATTTGAAAATTTTATTTTCGTCGATAAATTTATTCTTTATTACTCCGATATAAATATAGAACGTGTAAAATATTATTAGTTATGTCAATTATAGTCAGTGAAAAAAATTTGAAGAACTCGATACACAAGCGATATTCCCTTGAAAGAAAAAACGTCCACGAAAGAGAGACATAGAGAGAGAAAGAGAGAGAGAGAGAGAGAGAGAGAGAGAGAGAGAGGGTGAAAGAGAAAAGAATTACAACGTTCGACTGTAATTCGTCGATGTGAAATATCTCGACAGTCACGCCTTTAACAAAATGAGATAAAAAGGAAGAAAAGAACGAAGAGGAAAAGTAGGAAAGAGAAAAAGTAGGAGAAAGGATGGAGAAAAAGAAAGGGAAGAAAAGGAAGTAGGTAGTAAGAGTGGTGGCGAGCAATTTATCTGAAAGTTAAAGGGGGGGCGGGAGTGGGTGGAGGGGAAGGGGTTGTAGAATACGAGGGGGAATGAAGAAAATTAGCGGAAGCCACTCGCGAGAGAGCCATTCGTTATCGAGGCGGCAATAACGCTGTTCGCTTTTTCGCACTGCGTTACCGCGATAAATCCAACAAACGTTAATGTTGCTAGAATCTAAAGTCAAGTGTGTTACCGGGGGTTTGAGAAAAGGAATGGAAGAGGAGGGGAGGCGGGGGAGAGCTTGTGAATCCAATTAAAGATTCAAGAAGTCGTAATGCATTACGTAGATAATCAATCGTAAAGAGCTCTATTCTTAACAAAGAAGTACAAATGAGAATGTGTAGAGAATACGTATAGAGAAATTAACGATTTCATCGTGAGATTAACACGTGGACGTTCGTAATAGTACAAAGAAAAGAATGGAAGGAATAAAAAAAGAAAAAAAAAAAAAAATAGAACAAATTATCTTATCAAGAGATATAAAGAGATAGATATGTATGTTCGTGAAATTGTAGGACGATAGGCATCCATGTGTTAGGACTAAACTATTAGGACAATTTTATTTCGACCTAGCAAATATCTAACGGGGAATTAGTAAACGACACGAGAGAGAGAGAAAGAGAGAGAGAGAGAGAGAGAAAGAGAGAGAGAGAGAGATAGGGAGAAATAGTTAGGAAGCAAACACACAATGCACAATTAGACAATAGAAGAACATACATGTATACAGGTATATCTAGTTATTGTGTATATATATATATATGTGTGTGTGTGTGTGTGTGTGTGTGTGTGTATAGTTTCGGTCGTCTGCTATAACATCGTGCTTTTTGTTTCGAAACATTAGGAAAAACCTTCGATATATTGTACACCAACGAGCAACGAACGCATTGCAATTTACTCTCGTTACTATGGAGAAAAAGCGTTCATTTTTATTTTTTTCCTTTCTTTCTTTCTTTCCTTTTTTTTTCTTCTCTCTCTCTTTTTTTTTTTTTTTTTTTTTTTTTTTTTTTTTTTTTTTTTTTTTAATTTCTTCTTTCTTTTTTGCTCCGACAAGGCTCAACGAACGAAATAGAAGTAGGTGTATATATATATATATATATATATATATATATATATATGGTATGTACTGGAGTGGTTGATAAAAATTTAGAAACTTTGCCGTACGGCTTAACGAGGGAACTCACTCGACATTTTTGTCGCTCTAACAAAGGATTTACTTTAAAATTTATTGAAAGCGGATGTTTCGTATAATTTTTTTTAGAAGAAAGAACGAAAAATTCACATTCTCGTAAAATTTGACGAATGTACCTCCTCTCTTTTCCTTTTCTCTTCGTCGTACACACACGCACACGCACACGCACTTATCATATATATATATATATATATATATATATATATATATATGTATGTATACATATATATATATACATGTACGTCTCATACAATTTCGTCGATTTTCATCGCGTCCCAACGATCACGGCTGCATGGAAACGGATATTAAGTGAAAATCGTTGGAATAGCTGGAGTCGAGAGAAATGAAAATTGGAAATACCATTGGAAGAGTGACGAGAGATAGCTGCAGTATCGAAAGTTTTTTCGCCGACCTAGAAAACCTTAATTTGAACGAAGTTTCACGAAAATATGTATGTAGAGAGAGAGAGAGAGAAGGAGAGAGAGAGAGAGAGAGAGAGAGAGAGAGAGAGAAAGAGAGAGAGAGAGAGAGAGAGAGAAAAAAACGAAGTAGGAAAAAAAAAGAAAGAAAGAAAGAAAGAAAAAGAAAGAAGGAGTAACGATGGAGGAATAACAAGTCCCTTACCGTTCCAGCTCCAGGATCGGTGATTTTGCAAGGTAAGACGGCCTTGCCTCCGCTTTGAGCAACGACCTCGCTGATTGGTCCTTCGAGGACGTCATCTCCTTTACCTTCGAGACCATTTAACGGCTCGACTATATTTTTAGAACTCGACTCTTGTTGATGCTTCGCATGACTCTCTGAAATAATCAAACGAATTTGTCTCTCTTACATTGCAAGTAACACTCTTAACATTCTATTTCTCTGTCGTCAAAGGAAAAAAAAAAAAAAAAGATAAATAAAAATAAATAAAAAACATTCATATAATAACATTTTTTTACTCGTTATTCGATAATGTATATAATACAATTGTATGAAATAATACGAGGAATATCTTTTGTAAATGTTCTTAACAACGTTTTTGAAATATTTTTTATCTTTTAAATTCACGAAATAAAATCTTCGTAATAATATTGAAACGATCTGAATCGAATGCTTTTCGATTGGCTGATAAGAATATCTAATTATAATGAAACATAATATATATATAGTCTGTAACAAAAGAGGATATACATGCATACATATATAAGTACATATGTACATATGTACACATGTACGTATTCACACATCCGTATTATTAACATCTTAATTTTCACGGTAGGACCACACTAATATTATGGGGGCAAAAGAGAAAGAGTAATCTAACGATGCGATACGATGCAATGCGATGAAAGCGAGAGCGACCGTCTCACTTTGAGATTAATGCCGGTACCATCGCGACGATAACGCATAACCGGGCTATGGTCTAAGTGGCTTAAGTGAATAACTTAGTCACAGCAATTACGAGGGTCTGCCCGCTACGTTTGCCAGGGTACCAAGTACTCCCGAAGCTGAATTTCCGTGGAGATTCAACTAGAAACTCTTCTCTTTTCCCCTCGGCCCTGCATCCTCTGTTTCACTTCTGTCTCTCTCTCTCTCTCTCTCTCTCTCTCTCTCTCTCTCTCTCTCTTTCTCTCTCTATGTCTTTTCTCGGAACAAAATTCGACCTTCGAGCGACCCTTCCCTCATTCCCTCGTTCACACAAAATAGTAGTAGAGCTAAAGCCTAATACAGAAAACTGAATTAATTCGAACCCTCTTTATAAAAATAAACTATCTTCTCTTCTCATTTGTCCTGCTTCGTTTATTTTTAATCATCAACATATACTGAAATCTGCCAATTAGAAAGTAATAAGTTTTTTACATTTCTAAATATTTCATGTATGATGATCGAATTATATATTTTGCCGCTTGAGAAACAGAGACGGAGAAGGAGTGAGAACAAAAAAGAGAGAGAGAGAGAGAGTGAGAGAAATAGACAGGGACAGGGAGGGAGGTAAAGGCGAGATGTTTGCAAAAACTTCAACTTTCCTAATTAACCCGACATTTTCATTAACTATTAATGCTACGTTAAATCTCGCTTTGATACGAATGAAGTATTTATATATACATCATTTAAATAAAAATTTTACCTACATATTTTTTTGATATATATATATATATATATATATATATAAAAAAAATATCATTGTTATCGCCTTTAATCTCAAAAAGAATGAGCCGTATTTCGCAGCATCGTTGAAAAAATTCGACAAAGAAAATAGAAATAAATCTGCTTGAAATAAATCGATTAATTAAATGAACCGGATTACATTAATCCGATTTGTTTCTGTCATTAGATTATTATCTGTTTAAAAACGAAAAGAAAGAAGATAACGATGGAACGAACGAACATATAAATAATCGGAAATTCCTGTTTCTCGGAAAGAAAAAAAAATTAGAGAGAGAGAGAGAGAGAAGAGAAAACAAAAAAAAAAAGAAAAAATAGCCAATGAATTCGGACGGGGATACGCCTTTAGTCGGATTCTCAAAATTGGAACCTCCGGTCGATTAGCGTTCGAACCGAATGCAAGATTAATCTCGAGTAACTTCGAAAAGTTCGTTCGATTCGTGAACCGTAAAACGGTAGCGTAAAATACCGACCGGCATTCGTTTAATTAAATTTTTAATTAGATCGAAGGCTAGCTGACGACGACGACGACGACGACGACGACGACGACGACGACGACGACGATGGTCGGACACTGCGTTGACCTAAATTTGAAGAATTTTAAGGATTTTATTTCTAACAAAAAAAAAAAAAAAAAAAAAAGAAAAAAGAAAAAGTAAAGAGAAGGAAAACGAGAAAAAAGAATTAAAAAAGAAAATAGATATATATATATATATATATATATATATATATATATTATAAATAAAAAATAAAAAATATATTATAGAAAAATAAACGAGGAGAGAAAAAAGAAAAGAAAAGAAGCGTGGGAAGAGAGTAGAGAAAAATGAAAAGTGGATACTACGTTTTGATTTTGAACTACGTTATCATCGTAAGTAGTAACATTTTCGAACAAAGAAAACTTGTAAAGCGTGAAGATACTCGTAAAAAAAAAAAAAGAAGAGAAAAAGGAAAAGAAAAAATGAAGGAACGAGAAAAATATCGGGAAGAAATCTAATCCGATCTAATCTACTCATGTCCACGTACGCGCTAGAAAAGAGAGAGAGAGAGAGAGAGAAAGAGAGGCTTTATGTGCCCTCTACGAATTTCCATCTCGCTAACGAGGTAAAAGTTCTCGTGGTTCTCGGCAACATGATAACCGGAAATTACTTGTCAGCCATCTCTATAGTATTAAAGCAGAGAATTAAGAAAGTGTATTGGCGTGCATGTGTGCATATCAAATTAGCAATTTATACAAATAAGGAAGATCAATTTTCATTATCGATACGTATTGATTGATTTTTCATTTAAATAATATAACGTCAATTATATAATAACAATTGAATTTTTCAATCATTTCTTACTTTTTTTTTTTCCTCTTTTATTATTTTATTATCATTTCTGACGGCTTAACATTAATTATGTATATATATATATATGTGTGTGTGTGTGTGTGTGTGATAGAGAACGAGAGATAATAAACAATTTACAGTAATTATTATCGAATGTTTCGCGTTTTAATTAAAATTGAATCATATATATATATATATATATATATATATATATATATATATATATATATATATACATATCTAAGGGGGAGGAGAAAAAAGTAAAAGGGGAGAGAAAAAAATGGGCCGCAAGAAATGATAATATAATATTATTTATATAATAGTATCTTTTTTTTTTTTTTTTTTTTTATATGTGTGTCTTTTACATACCTGTAAAATAAAGATGTATTTCGAGTAGGAGACCAACCAGGATCAATAAAGTTTTCATGATGATCTTCTCCAATTTGATATCGTACGTTTAATATCAGCCGCCGACTGTAATGAAAATAAAAGGGTGAGATTAAAATTGTCTCGATAAAGTTCATGAGATAAACAAATAAAATCAAAGAGAGATTTTGTAATAATAAACATTATGTTCTTGTAGAATTGAAGAGAGCAACAGGAATGTATTAATAGCTTTTACAGAGGGTAGACCATCGACTCGAAACACTCGATATAAACTACGAGTTATTTGAAACTTTAGAAAGGGAGAGATACAGGGAGAAAACGAGAGAGAGAGAGAGAGAGAGAGAGAGAGAGAGAGAGAGAGAGAGAGAGTAGAGCCGATAAACTTTCGAATTCGCAGAGACCTGTCTGTATGGGTTTATATCTCTTTGCTTATATGTATATCGTGAATTAACTGCAATAGTGACGGTGTCTATATTCCATCTAAATTTTCCAACGTTATATACGAACAGAGAGAACTCGATGAACACGACATGAATTCAAAAGCGAATTAGTAGTACGAACTCTCTAAATGTAATGGATCTCTTAATCCTTTCTCATTTTTCTTCTTACTTCCACCCCTCGCCATTCCTTCCCACCCACCCACCCTCTCTCCCTCCCTCCCTCCCTGCCAATCCCCTTATCGGCGTGTATAACTTGATTCACTTTGTTGCTCCTTTTATGATTACTATTTATCGAATAGATAAATGAAAAAAATACTAAAATGAATAAAAATAAAATTAGAAATTAGGAATAAAGTGGGGGAAAAAGAAAAAAAAAAACGTTTGTATAAAAACGTTTGATGATCGATAATCGTTCAATTTGATTTCCGAATCTTGTTGAAATTTTTAACATGGTACTTTACGTCGAACGAAAAAGGCTCGAAAACTCTAAACAGGGTTTGAAAGAGAAAGAATGGAGTAGTCAAAGGGAGAAGAATAGCCAAGGGAAATGAGTAGAAGGGGTGGGTGACGGGGGAAGAGCGAGGGTCAAACAAAGGGATTCTCTGTAAATCACACGCGAGGCGTTTCTAACGTGACATTAGCTGGTCTCTCCGACAGAAAGAGAGAGAGAGAGAGAGAGAGAGAGAAAGAGAGAGAGAGAGAGAGAGAGAGAGAGAGAACTAACCGTACACTGCACCCTTTCCATAGTCAGACCTTTTTTGTCGTGAACGCTTTCAAACTAAAGCACCAAAGCTCTCTAGACGATCGATATGGCCTGAGTACTATGGTCCTTCCACTCTCTTCGTTCGGATAACGTGTAAAGAAGATAAAGAAGGATAAACGAGCCGACTAATCAACAACATACCGGAAATTCCAACGACAATGTTTAGCTTTTAAATATACATATTATCATTTGTCATTTAATGTACTCTCTTTCTCTCCCTCTCTCTCTCTCTCTCTCTCTTTCGTTCCCTTTACATATAATAAATGATTAAAAAAAAGAACGATATTGTTTAATAACAGATTTCTTCTTCTTCTTCTTCTTCTTCTTCTTCTGCGTCGTGACCTTTATGTACTATTTATATACGTTTGGAAATTCTAAATTGTCCTTGAGAAATTAAAGATAAACAGACGTGCGGTATCAGTTTGTTCCGTGAGTATACATACACATCGATCTCTCTTATTTCGTTTTGTTTTCTATTTCTATTTTTGTCTTTCATTCGACGATCCTAGTATACTCTTGTTGCCTTACGTTTCTTCGTAGTAAATTTTTAAACGATTTAATCGATAATTGAAAATAGAGAGAGAGAGAGAGAGAGAAAGAGAGAAGTACGAACGATTTTCTTTCGAAATCCTCTTTATTTGCTATTCGACAAGTAGAAATAATTCGATCATCGTTGAGTGATCTTCTTACGCTACGTTTTATCTTTAATGAAAGAAGAACAACTGTCAGCGTACAGAGAAACGAGAATATCAAGATAGATATATCGTATATTTCTAAGTTTTGAGAAATGTATTATTCTAATCGAACATTTTGATTTATCAGATATCTTTTAAAAATCACGTGATCAAGAATATCATTGAAGATTCCCTTTTCTAAATTTTTTTTTTTTTTTTTTTATTTTTTTTTTTTATTTTTTTATTTTTTTAGAAGAGACCCATACTTTTCTATCGTTTACTTCGATTCTTTTAATTGGAAATCTCTCGTCGTGATCAATACGAGACACGAGATATCTTAAAATAATTATAATTCGACAAAATATATTTATAAAATTTAAGATATATTAATCTGTAGGACGTATGAATAGCTTTAATTATTAAGATCAATTAATAAGAACATCTCTAAGGGGATCAATTGTGGAAATAACAAATTTTTACAGTTGTCGTACGATTATCTTACGATTAAATCGTAAAAAAAAAAAAAAAAGAAAAAAAATAGAAAAGAAAAGAAACAAGAACAAACAAACGAACAAAACTTGCCAATAAGTCACTCCAATTAAGGATTAATAGTTAAGGCTAAAATAATCGTATGAGATTGAAATTAGATTAAAAGCTCGTATCTATTTTTTTTTTCTTTTTTTCTTTTTCTCTTTTTTCTTCCTTTTTTTTTTTCTTTTTTTTCTCTTTTCTTTTTTTTTCCTGTAGATTCAGGAAAGGCACGCGCGTTACATTGAGCACGAGTCTGCGGTTAGCTGGACCAAACCGTTCGTAAACCCGACACGAGAACCATTCGTTTCGAACGAATACATACGTGAGAGTTTTCAAAGTAAACATAGTGCCCCAGACCAACGGCGGTTTTCAATTCCGCTCTGAGACCTCGAGCGGTATTTTCAAAACCTTCAACGAGAAAGAGAAGAAAGATGACCTTGCTCGTTAAACGGCAATGCGGTTAGCGTCTTTGAAAGCTTCTCTCGTATATGATGAGATAAGATAGATCAAAATCTGCTTTCATGTTTCACTTTGCCCATTAAAGAACTATCACAATTGTTCTTAATACTTGATTTACAATTATCAAATATATATGTATGTGTGTGTGTGTGCCTATATAAATAAACATATAAATAAATAAATGTATATATATATATATACGTATATATTTATTTATTTTTCATTAACTCGTCATCCTGAAATCAATAATAAATTTGAGGGAAATAAATTGAAATGTATATTTCTATGATCAGTTATCAATCAAAGCCAATGTAAATAGTTAATATAAGAAGAAAAAAAAAAATAAATAAATAAATAATATATTAAAATTACGAAATTTCTCGTAAAAACGACGGATGGATTTTTTTTTTCTGTATTACAATATTAGCAAAAAGAAATCGATTGATATATCAATATTCGTATAATTACAAACGTCAATTGTCAATTACAATTTGTTGATATTGACAAAAAAAAAAAAAAAAAAAACAGTAGAAGAAGATAAAGAAAAAGATAGAGGATGACGAAAAAGGTATCGAGAGAGAATAGAATCAAATTGATCTTATATGATTTAGAAAATGAAACTATTATTTCGAGTATGAAATTAGTAATCAATTTATGATGTTATAGGAGTATGCTTTGGTCAATTGTAAAATGGTCACGCGAATTAAAGAAATGTATTATTTTATAAATTTTATCAGAACAATGGCAACGATTCCGGTGGTATAAGCGATTCGTTTCCGGTCAGGAATCCTTTTAAATATTTAACAGGACGTCCGAAAGCAATCGCGTGTTCCGTCGAACGGCGTACCTCGTCGTCGTGGCCACTCTCGAAAGCATGCGAGATTACACAAATTTTCTGATGGAATTTATATGTAACGATTTATCCTATCTCTCTCTCTCTCTCTCTCTCACACTCTTTCTCTTTCTCTTCCTCTTTTTGTCTAAAAAAAAAAAAAAAAAAAAAGAAAAAATAAAACATATATATTTTTTTTTCATTAAGAGTTATTAACAAAAATTTCGATATATTTTCACGAAATATTTCATTTTGACTATAATCGTATAACAAACGAGACGATATACATACATACATGCGGGCATCGTTTTATCAAACACGTCATTTCCATTGGCTAATGATTTTTTTATTGGATTACAATTTCACGAGAGAAAGAGAGAGAGAGAGAAAGAGAGAAAATCTCATGATCGTTATATTCGATACGATTATAACAATAAATACGATCAACGTACGATAATATTCATGTCATACATATGACGAGTGACATTATACGATTATTTATGAAACAAGTGGCATTTCTAATGCATCGTATTCCCGAAATATCATATACCCCTTTGTCCATACATTAACGTGTTTATGGAATGATCCCAGCTGACTTTAACGTAACTGACAGATGATATTGTATAATACATATATAGTCAAGAATAAAATTAATAATTATAATGTTAATAAATGTAATAATATAATGAATGGCTTCGTGTTTTAACTTGTCGACGATTGATGTCACGTTCGAGAAAACTTAACGATATATTTCACGTACATTTCGATGCTTCTCTCTGTTCGTTTCGTATGACAGAACAAAAAAAGAAAAAAAAAAAAAAAAAAAAAAAAAAATAAGAGAAATCTAGAAAAAAAAAAGAAAAAAAAAAGAAAGGAAAATAATAATAATAATAATAACTCGAGTGGTATATCTTATCGATCGACAATTATTCTGTTCCCGTTAAAAGCGAGAAAAAGAATGGTGAATAGTCTCGTATAGTTAATTGTTTAATCGTTATATATACACCTTGCGTTCCAATTTCTTTCTTCCTTCCGCGATAACACCGTAATTCGTGGAAAATTCGCGCAAAACAATTTCGCGGTCTACGAGTACGCGTGAAATACCGTCAGATACGTGGCTTTTATTATTTTTATTTTAGCGTGACACGCGGCAGGAAGCGTGACACGCAGGACGAATCTTTTCGGCGAATTCTCATCACTCTTTTCATCCCTCTTTTTCCACGTTATTCGACCGAGCGCGAAATTAAGAAATATTTCCCAATTTCTTTTCTTTTTTCTTTTTCTTTTTTCTCTTCGTTTTTTTTTTTTCACCTGTCCACTTTCTGATGCTTATCTCTCACTTTGCCTTTTTTCATTTTTTGACTTCCTCCTCCTCCTCCTCCTCCTCCACTTCCTCCTCCGTTTCCTTCCCATTCCCTTCCACTCCATAACTCGGACGTTTAATTCTGATAGATTTTTGTCAAATCGTTTTTTATCTTTCCTTTTGTCCTCTTTCTTTTTTTTTTTTCTTTGTTTCTTTTTTTCTTTTTCGAAAAAAAGATAACTCGGAGAACACCGACGTAATTCATAAACCTCGAAAGATCATATCAAGTGACAAAAATAATTCGGGAATTCGGTGCAGATCAATAAATCATATTTCGATCTTTATTGGTTGATTAGATCTGATAATTCAAATTCTATTTAAACGATGAAACTAAAATAACTCGAGAAATTTCTGATGGAATTTGTGAACTTGAAAAATTTCCAAAATTATTCCGACATGAAAGCTATTGTAATAGACGATATCCGGCAAACGATATTTCAAATAGTTATGATGCCTTTTCTCCCTCGATTAAATTGAATATTTTTCCATTGAATTCAAGATGAATGAAAAATAACTCGAAGTCCGAATTCTGAAGCGCGAAAAATTCTTAAACTTTGGACATTTTATATAATATCGAGATATAGAAGAGGGTTAATAAAATTAACAGACGATACTTGAGATAGTTCCCGATCCTTTTCGTTTCATATATATCAAAATGAAAATTTCCAATGGTAAGTTTAATTCACGATGAAAAGTAAGATAATTTTGATTTTAATTTTGGATATTGTAAAAAATTTGCAAACGAATATCCGGCAAATGTTATTTCGTTATAATATTATCTCGATTACTATTCCCGATTAGAATTGAAACGTCTCGCAAGTCTCTCAGTGGTGTTAAAAAAAAAAAAAAAAAAAAAAAAAAAAAAAAAAAAAAAGAGAAAAAAAAAAAAGAGAAAAGAGGAAGATGCGAGCTCGTTTGCTACCCAACCTTTATTCGAGCGCTTTACTGTTACTCCGTAGAATCTGATATTTCCCTGGTGTAAAATTTTTGCTATTTATGAGACGCCGAGGTTCACAAGCGCCGTCCCGCGAGAGTCGCCCCAAAATTACGATGAATGTGACATCTTCCGTTTCCGCAGTAGTCTGCACCCCTCCCCACTCCCACCCTCACCCTTCCTCCACTCCTAACCACATGCACTCATCCTCCTCATCCTCCTCATCCTCCTCCATTCCATCCTCCTCCTCTTGCACGTTCGTTCATTTTGTTGTACGAAGAGCCCTTTCGCTGTTCGTTCGTCCAAAACGAATTCTGACGGAATTATTAAACGATAGAATTAGCAAATATACATTTTTTTTGTCTATATATTCTCTAAGATATTCATACATACAACATACATTCATTCATATTTTTATTCCTTCGTTTCCCCCCCCCTCCTTTTCCCCCTGCCCCTCTCTTTCTCTGTTTGTTTCTTTTTTTCTCTTCTTTCAACCAATGGTCTTGCAGTAATTTAAATTCATATCGGTAGGTCCGATCGTATAAAGTCCAAATTACACTCGTTTTTTGTACCATATATAGATACCAATATACGGATACATAGAGGACATGGCGTGTTATCCAGAATTTAATTTCCCTCTTACCTCTCTCTTTCTCTCTCTCTCTCTCTCTCTCTCTCTCACCCTCCCATCCTCTATTCCCATCCCCCCTTTCGTCCTGCTAACGAGTCATTTTCCTGAGACGCAATACGCTTATGTATAATTTGTTCGATCGAAATCAAAACACGAGTGCCGTATTATTCACTGAACCAATTTTCAATCTCCTCCTCTATCGAATTAGTCGCCAAGTTGAATGTTCGATCGATGAAATTTCACTCTTGGTTCGAATAAAATCAAATGACACGAAGATCGAATCGGTACTAAGCGCAAAAAGATTTCGTGTGTGATTTGAGAAGAGAGAGAGAGGGAGAGAGAGAGAGAGAGAGAGAGGGAGGGAGGGGAGGGAGGGAAGAAAGAAAACAAAAAAAAAAATAAAAAAGCTGAAAGGAAAGAAAAACGATCCTCTCGATCCTCTAGCTTTTAATAGTCATACGATTTACATACTGATATGAAATACATCGCGTTACGAGTTAGTATAATCAGTTTTCTAGCGAAATGTAGCTTTGGGAGAAATGAATTCTCAGTGGAGTATTACGAGGAAGTGTTTCAAACATATGTATATATGTATGTATCCTATCTATCTATTTACGTATGTATGTATGTATATATGTATGTATATATGTATGAGAAAATATAGAAAGCAACTCTGTTGCTTACTTTTCGTATTACTGTAAAACCTGATTTTATTCTAATGAATTAAAATTGGTCATAAGCAGGAAAAAAACCTTTATAATTATATCAACAAAATTATTGCCGATTTAATAATAAACAAATTTAAAGATGTTATATATATATATATATATTATAAGTATATATTACAAAACGATTATACCAATGATAATAATTTCTCTTCTCGCAATTATGGCCTGCGAAAGAATTCAAAGGTAAGATCGACTTACGATTAATCTGTTGAAACCTTTGGAACGAGAGTCATTGATTACCTTAGGATTACCTTAATCTCTTGACCGAGCTCGTTCTGCGGAGGATAGACAATGTTTTTCTGTGGTTTCCGCTCGACTAACATCCTGTTCGCGCCATAACCATAGAACTCGTTTCTTATCAGTAGATATGCGCATTACCGAATATTCTTTATTGGATTTATTAGACTTATCTTACATTTTTTCTTTTTTTTTTTTTCTTTTCGTCGTTTAAAAAGCATACGATAATTCATTGAAATCGATGGAAAATAACGAAAGGAAAATTATGGATAGGAAATAAAAATATTTGAAAGAAATTCAATTCTTTCTCTTTTTTCTTTCTTCTTTTCCTTTTTCATTTTTTCTCCTTTTTTCTTTTTTTTTTTTTTGTTTTTCCTTTTTTTGCTTTTCTTTTCTTTTTTTTTTTAGAACGAACGAAAAAATGAATGACGTTATTTATATATTCGTCGTTGTTTCCCGTGATAATGTTACACCAGGAGGAAATATAGTACTGACTAAGTACGCGTTTTCGTAGCTCGCACCTCGGCCTTTGTGATTAAAAATAACCTGCACACCTATATGACTAAATAATCGTTACGGTCCATTTAGCTTGGTGCATGCGCACGACGAGACAGTAACCCGTAGAAGCAATTTGTCTTGGTGTCCATCTAACGCGTTTATCACCGAGTCAATTTGAATTCTTATCTGTATAAGTTATCGTCGTTAAAGTCAAATTTTACTTAAAACAATGTCGTTTCTTAATTAAAATTGAACGAGATACTCCTATTAAAAATGGATCTAAAGAAAGATGTATAGTTGTTCTTACAATAAGAAATCATTAATATCGTTGAGAGCTATGAGAAAATCTTTCGATGTAAGAAATAACAGTGAGAAAAGTACATATATATATATATATATAAATATATATAGGATATATACATAGAGCACTGAAAAGTCGGCCAAGAGAATACATGGATCAAAGAGAAAATAGAGATATCGTTTCACTTGCATAATCCATACATTTCTTTGCATTTCTTTCAAATAGAAAGAAATTCTCAAGCAATTCGAACAAGATATACGAGAGAAACAACGATATACAAGACGTGTTTTGCGAATCTTTTGAATCATATTTTAAGTTTTCTAATTTAAATCGATTAAAAATCATAATACGAATAAATCATCACGTTAAAATGATATCTACGTAATATCAAACTTTATATCTAAGGGGGAATTAATTACGTTAAAAATATATCATTCATTTGAAAATTTTAATTCTCGAAGAGATTTCTGTCTTTTTTTTCTTCGATTTCTTTCTTCTTTTTTTTTTTTTTTTTTTTCTTTCTTTCTCATAATCATGATATTCGAGAAGAATTTTCAATAATTAAGATATTTTTAATAATTAAGAATTTTCATTAATGAATTACTATTCAAACAAATTATATAAAACACAATCGTGTAACGCTGCCTGATCTTCCTTCTTTCAATACTTAATTAAAAGAAAAATATGTACAAGTACATATTATAAATATAAATGAGATCGATATAAATATAATTCATAATATTCGTGGGATATTACTTTATCATAATTTTCTTATTACATGATTATTACTTCCGCTTAATTCTGGTTACATCCGGTTATTATATTTATATCGTAAGAATAATTTGTTCTCAGATTTTATCTTTTGAAAAATCATTGTGTTGAATGAAATTTAAAGAGTTATTTAATTCATTGATTTTCATCTTCTCGTATTTATAATGTTTTTTCTTTTTCTTTTTTTTTTTTTTTTTTTTGTATATATAAATAATAAATCGAGAAAAATGATTATATATGAACTCTATCAAGTAGATAAGAAATTTTAATAATTCTCTTATTTATAGATAATTCGTATAATTTTTCAAACTAACATTTTCTAACTTTTAATATATCAATCGATTATCAATATCGTAATTTTCACGTTCGAATATTCGCGAGTTAAAAGTATATCGCATTTAAAAGATATTCTTAATTAAAAATAGTAGACACTACGAATGTGTCTAGTTCGTCGTGTACTTACATTTTTCTGTTTGATTCAAGATTTTCATTTTTATTCATAGATTACACGGTACATTTATTTTCATCGTTTCGATTAAAAAAAGAAAAAAAAAAAAAAAAAAAAGAAAAAAAAGCTACCACATTTCGATACATTTGACGCATCTACATAATACTTCGACATTTTTCAATAATAAATTGAAAAATTACGATCGGCTAGTAAAAAAAAAATTGATGTTATGCGTATAATCATTGGATTAACATTTCGTCAGTTTTATTATTGACTTTTGTAAATGTCTTCATCAATTCGTCGTACTACGTTGACGTATCATTTCTCTGACGTAAAATTTTATTTCTTATCAAAAAATTTTCTTAAAATTTATAAGTTATAAGCAATAGTTATAATATTTTCAACGTATAAATTACATATATACGGATGTAAACAAATTGACAAAGGTCAATATAGATAGTACAGTATTATTTATTTACTGTTCTTCGTAAGTAAAATGTATTAAAGAATATTTATATATTTTGAATGAAAAGATTGGAGTATGTTCCGATAGAAAAAGTATATTGCTTTCGAACGAACTTTCCATTGTGTTATTTTACCTCGTATGTTCCAGGAAATTCGCTTTCACGAAGAGAGAACGTAAACGAAGCTATTCGTCCTTTGTTGTTGTCAGATAGCGTGTGATATTTTCAATGTATGTTATACGAGATCTCTCAGTCCATTGAAAGACTTGTTCCGTAGCAGAACTCGTCTTCGTTTCTGCGGCTTATGTAAGTAATATTATTTTCATATTATAATCATGAAATTAATTATCAATTAATTGATTTTATTCCATTATAATTTATTTATATGTATATATAAATAAATTGTCATTAATATATTATAATTATTAATTGCAAAATATATGTATAATATGTTTACAATAATGAACTTTAAACATTATTAATTTATTATATATATATATATATATATATATATATATATATATGGATAGATGAATAGATAAAAATAAACTGTAATATAGTTAAATTATAATAATAAATAATTCATCAATATTATAATATATTACATTATATTTAAATTATATATAAGAATAATATAAATTTAATTAAAATATTTTACTTATATTATAAAAATATATAATAAACTTAAACTTTTCATTATAATTGATATTATTTTATTCTTATAAATATTAAGAATAATATTGATGTTATTTATATTAATAAATTTATACATTAATATTATATTATAATATTATTTTATCGTTATCTTTAAAATTAAAAGTTAAAATCGGATTTAATTAAGCTAAAATTAATTAATGAATATTATTGTAATTAATTGAACAATATATAATATTTCAATATGAAATGAAAAATTATAACAATAAGAATAGTTTTTAGATAACAATCGATGCTGTTTATTTGTCCTTCCTATGTAGTTATTATTTTGTTTATTTTGTTTATGATTATTTACTTTTTATTATGAATTAAATCTTTATCTATAATAATTCTCTACGTGATAAAACCCGAGTGATCTGTTTTTTTTTTCTTTCTTTCTTTCTTTTTTCTAGCATAATTAGCTACATATTTCGACGAATTTCAAAAATAATTAACATTTTGTAGCTTCTATATAATTTAATTAATTGATTCATAAATTTTTCGATATTTGACTCTCTTCAGATAAAAATGATTTATAAAAATTAAATTTATTGTTTGTTTAACATCTAATATTTTTTTTTGTTTTTTTTACAGATACATATTTCATTTATAAAAGTATAATTTCTTATTACTGCGTGCAATCGCGCGATATTAGAGTCAGTATTAGCTCGTAATGTATTTATACATTTTTGTGCGGTTAAATAAGCTGATTAAAATAAATTAGTTAACAAAATACGTGAAATAAGATAATGTTCGTATTAATACAAGATTCATCATGATCTTGATGCAGGATGCTTATCGTGCAAGAATCAACAAGAACTTTATTATGTAAATTTTCTAATTTTTTTTCTAATCTTCAATAATGTTATAATAGTTTTTTTTTCTTCTTTTTTCTTTTCTTTTTAATGTACAACATATTGATACCAATAATCTTATTCTTTTCTTTCTTTTTTCTATTTTCAGCTGATCAGAAATAATCTGCGAGAGAACGATAGTATCGTTAAAAAAAAAAAAAAAAAAAAAAAAAAAAAACGAGTAAGTCGAGTCAGTGTTCGTCCATTAATAAAAATTTCGATTAGTGATTTAAAGTAACTATTCTTTTTTTCTTTTTTTTTTTTTTTTTGTAACGTACATATGTACGTGTAAATATATAATACCTGAAATCGATCGCGTATAAATCAGTTAACAATAGAGTTAGTATTTATATTTTATTTCGTACTAAGTTTCCATTCGTTTTACACATTCATATATACGTATTTAAGCGTATTAAATTCTGTGCCGTTTCGTTATTAATAAATAATTGTTCCTCTTATTAGAGTCAGTGCATCATAAAAGATGCACGTTAAACCTAATACACTTTCTTTCTATTAGAGAAAATTATTAAGTTAACGTTCATACATTTTATATTAATTAATATAATTTTACAATCTTATTTTAATTGAAATAAATTCAAGAAAAATTGTTTACTTATAATTCTCTTTTAGATAATCATCATATGAATCTACTTTATTGTTTATTTTATTGTTTACTTTATTGTATCTACATTATTGTCAACTCAATTTTAATCTGCTGGAGGATCAATTTCCTTCAATTTTGATCTACGACGAGGACGACGAGTATTTTGGAGTCATCTCAGAGAATTTCTTTTTAAGAAGGGAAAAATTTAAAGATCAATTTCTTTAAACATGTTAATCGTTTAATAGTTTGAATTTTTTTTTTTTTTTTTTTTTTTTTTTTTTTTTTTAATAAATTATTAACGAAATATATTGGATCTAGAAAGATTTGGATCCCGAGCGATATATATTTTTCTACATATATATATATATATATGCCTTTACATTGTTTATATATGTCGATCATTAATTTGCATGCTTATTTTTATTAAACCCGTGCTAGGATCTTCTTGTTTCATCAATTATTTAATCAATAATGCAATTAATTAATAGTTCTTTCGTTCGCATTTGCTCGAAATATTAGTATCGAACTCGGTCATCCATTTATTCGATTTCACTAAAAATATAAATGATTTACTTTGTATCCTTTGGTTCATACTCATTCTATTTAATCGTGATCTAATTCGATATATCGATACATCGATATATCGATCTCTATAAAAAAAAAAGGAAGAAAAAGAAAATAAGAAAGAAGATAAATGCGACTTCAGATTCTGAAATATAAATGAGCATTACGATCAGCATCATGATCATGTGTTTTCTTTTTTTCTTTTTTTTTTTTTTTTTTTTAATTAGAATACCTAATTGTTGAAAAGACGTTCGAGATTTTGTTTGATTATTGTTGCATAAAAAATTAATGAAATATATTCAATCAATTTTTTGTAGATAAATAAAATACAATCTTAACAAGTCGAGTCGAAAACTCCAACGAAAAGTGAATATTTTTCTACTGTCCCGTATTTAAATGCAAATTTAATAGTATCTTCCATAAGGTTGTTTCCATAAGTTGAGATTAAATGACAACGAAGAAAATCCATTAAATATTATTTTAATCCTTTGCACTTTGTGGCCGTGTAACGTGAACATTTCATTTAATTAAGAAAACAGGACTTATTCGTAAAACAAAAAATTTCTTTAAAAAGTATATGTGTATTTGTGTAATATATATATATATATATATATATATATATATATATATATATATGCGAGACATTAATAATGGAAATAAATTGGATCAAAGTTGGTTAAAAACAAATGAGAAAAATAAATTATATTACGAAAAAGTGAAGTGTTTTATAAAAAATATAAATGTACAGAATATGTTATAAATATATTCCCAGATAATTTTTGAAATTGTATAATTGAATATTTGTGCATACGTATAAATAAATAAATAGATACATACATATATATATATATATATATATATATATATATATATATATGAGATATAAAAAATGGAATAAATCGGATCAGAGTTGGTTGAAAAAAAAAACCAAAAGAAAAAAAAGAAAAAAAATTAATAAAAATTAATTAATTAATCAATTTTAATTATTTTCTGTTTTTTTTTTTTCAGCCAAACTCTAATTACATAGTGCAAGGATTTATAATATTAGCCGATACGATAAAAAGTATAATAATAAAATCAGAATAATAGTTTGGTAGGAGTAAAGGAGATTAAAAAAGTACCCGAAGGGAGATTTATCGGTAGAACGAATCGAGTGTAGGGCAATCGATTCGTGTTCGGCCTAAAAAGCATCGAGCTCGATCGTAAAAGAAGAAACTATATATACCTATATATATATATATACACGTACACATACATACAGACATATATATATATACGCGAGTCCTTTTACGCGCGATGGAGAGAAAGAGAAAGAAAGAAACAGAAAGAAAGAGAGAGAAAGAGAGAGAGTTAAAGAGAGAGAGAGAGAGAGAGAGAGAGAGAGAGAGGAACGTTCCAAAAGAATTTGTCTCGGCTTTCGTCTCTAGAAGTGATCGATCGTCGTCCTTGTAAGATCCTCGAGAAAACGAGCGTCTTACTGCTACCGGAAACGTCTCTCCGTAGCTCTCGGCTATCGTAAAAAGAACCGCAAAGTGGAAACGTCCGAGGTAAAGAAAATCGCGTTGCGGCGGACGGAATAGGTTGGCGGACAAAAATGTTTCTCTTTTCTCTCTTACTCATTCACTCTCTCTCTCTCTCTCTCTCTCTCTCTCTCTTTCTTTTTTCTTTTTCATTCATTTCTTTCATTCATTTTTTTCTTCTCTTTCTTTTCCCTCTTACTTTCTTACTTACCTTCTTTCTTTCTTTCTTTCTTTCTTTCTTTCTCTTTTTTTTTCATGAACGAACCGAATCGAGTTGTGCAAGACTTTCCCTATGATTTATGGATTATCAAGGACTCTTTAACCGACCTACATTCTCAATCTCGTTCATTCGCTAAGAAAGAAATTCGTTAAAACGTTGAGAATTGTTATTAGATCTCAATTAAATGGCTCGATCATAAAGATTTTTTCGAGATCCGTTCGAACGATCAAAATGAATGAATAATTTTTAATTCGTCATTCGGAGGATTCTTTCTCTTTTTTTATTTTTTTTTTTTTTTTATTTTCTCTTTCTTTTATTTTCAGAAAAACGGAGACGCGATGAAAAGAGAAGGGAGAGAGGGGAAAAAAAAAAAAAAATAAAAAAGAAAAAAAAAGAAAAGAGAAAAAAAAACAGAAAGAAAGAGAGGAAAAGGAAAAAGGTATTTGAATTCGAAAGCGAAGAAATATCAATCGCTTCAATGAGTCCTTCGATTTCCGTTGGTCGTCAAATTTATTGATCCTTTCAACGAATTCGTGATGCTCACTTTGAAATTGGACGATCGTGAAAAGTGCAACTTTTCGTCAGGGAAAACGATCGAACGATCCTAAAACTTGGATGATTTTTTTCTTCCTTTCTTTTCTTTTCTCTCTTTCTCTCTCTCTCTCTCTCTCTCTCTCTCTCTCTCTCTCTCTCTCTCTCTCCCTCTCATCGTCCCACCCTCACCCTTCCGGCCCGATTCTTTTCGCGATTTACGCGAGTTTACTATACATCGTTGATCAGGTTTCTCGGTGACGCTGCATACAAATTCGTTTTATCTCGCTTACGAAACGAAACGAGACTCGAAACGAGAATCGGATCGAATCGTATCAAATCGAATTGAATCGAATCGAATCGAATCGAATCGAATCGAATCGAATAGCATCTTTTGAAGAAAACCAAACGCTTTTAAAACTCGTAACGAGACACACGTTTAACTTGGGCGATCGATCAAACACCGCTAATTGCGGAACTTCAGGAGTGTTACTTTTCTGTAACGTACGAACGAACGAACGAACGAACGAACGAACGGGAAATCTTTTTGAAACAGCATTGATACCACGATGGACAAATAAATTTTTGTTGGAAGTTAAAGGAAACAAACAAACGAGTAAATAAACGAACGAATGAAAAAAGTAAGCAAACAAATAAGTTGAAAGAAAAATACAAAGAAATAGTAAAACGTTTAACTCGATCATGAGAATAAGAGAGAAAAAGAGAGAGAGAGAGAGAGGGAGAGAGAGAGAAAGTAGATGTCGAATGCTTGTATCCGAATATATTCGTGTTACGATTGCTAGTTTGTCTTTCTAGTTTTACTGCTGCTTACTCTTCGAGGAGTAACGAACTAGATGAAAAAGGGACAGAAAGAGAAAGAGGGAAAGGGAATGCAAGAGAGAGAGAGAGAGAGAGAGAGAGAGAGAGAGAGAGAGAGAGAGAGAGTGAGAAGAAAAAAGGAAACAGAGTGTGCGTCATTAGCACCATTACGTCGCTCTGTTTTCCATCCTTTCGATCGCAAAACTATTTCTCTCCCTCTCTCTCTCTCTCTCTCACACACACACGTACGAACTCACCCTACCTCTCTCTTTTACTAGTATTCTCTGGCTACGTCTATGAAACCAACGCCGATTGCCATACCGCAAACGATCTCGTCTCGTGTTCTTGATTGATGAGCCCTCGAATGGATTCGTCGTTGGTTACGAAACGGTGGCACGTCGTTATCCTTGGCGTGCGATTCGCGTGTCAAGCAGGTTGCGAATAGCGCGCGAGCCGTTCTTCAAACGGCACATTATCGACCGCGACGCGCTTTTGGGATAATTGCGCGTTGCTCGTGCGCCCCAATGCATCCCACTACCTCATCTACTATACACCATACTTGTAAAGTATAGTAGTATTACAGAGTTACTACCTATTCTCTCTAACTAACATTCTTACCTATGTCCATGTAATATTCAACTTACTATTCGTGGATTGTTACGTGACACTTGATAGATATTGTTTCGAACGTTGAAGGATAAAGAGCAATTTATATTAAACTTTCTACCTGGGTGTAATTGGAAAATTAAAAAGAAACATTGATCGATCTGATGCACGGTTAAATCGTTACTCTTAAAAGATTTTATTAACGCGTTATGCGTTAAACTGATGTCTTTTTTTCTTTTCTTTTTTTCTTTTTCGTTTTTTTTTTTTTCTTTCTTTCTTTCTTTCTATTGCTCTTCGTAATATCCTTTTCGCATGCATATAATGTACGTATAATTTTATATGTATTATTTATATGTATTATTTTATATTATAGATTTTTATTTTTCATCATTCGTATTAGACATTATTTTTATTAGGGAGTATGCTTTTTCTTGTTTCTTATTTTTTTTTCCCCTTCTCTTCTCTTCTCTTTTCTTTTCTTTTCCTTTCTTTTCTTTTCTTAGTTCTTTAATTCTCTCCAATTTATTTTTCTTTTTTAAGTATATATATATATATAAATTATATGTACTTGGTTATAATGTAAAAGTTACAGTATTACTTTTATACTACTATTATATTATATTAAAGACATTAAAAAAGTTTTAATATGAAGTATCAATTAATTTTCTCTTTCTTCGACTATAAAATGAAATAAAGGTTTAAAAAAAAAAAAAAAAAAAAAAAAAAAAAAAGAAAAAAAGAATACTTTTATTCAAATATATAATAACATTTTTAAGTTATATGAGGTTATGAAGGAATTTAAATGTAAAAGAATTTATGATAGGTGAAATTTTTCAATGTAAATCGATTAGATCGCTCGATACTTAGGGTTACTATATGTTATCGAAATTTGTCGAATATTTTTCAATATTTCCTCGTAATACAGATAAATAATAATATGATAATATTTCATTAGGGATCATTCTTTTTCTTTATCTTTTTATTTTCTTTTTTTTTTTTTTTATTTCTCTCTTGTTTGTTCACATTCGTTATCCCGTATAACAACGGAGGAGATTTAGAAATATACGAAGAGAAAAAGAAAACGTCGATATTGTCGGACGGTACGTCCGATTCTTCTTTCTTCTTGGCACATCAAAAACTCCACATTACGAGTTGGTCTTTTAATAAAATACACCAGGTGAACCTACTGCATGCAGCCGCGCGTGAACCATATAACCTCGTGAAACTCGTCTTTGGTGGGGAAGCTCGACGTTTTACGAGCTCGTAAAATAGTTACTGCTCTATCACCTTCGAAGTTACACACTGTCGTTCGACAAAATTTCCACTTCAAACGATTCTCCGTATCACTATCATACGATTAAAGGGGCCCTGTTCGATCGGTGTCCACCAAATTGTTCGAACGTGTCGTGTAAATTAAAGTTACTTTTACATTTTCCAATTTAAATTATACAACCTGTTTTATTTTAGTTACTAAAACCTTTTTCGATCGTTAAAATCAAACAGAACAAAGCACAAGAGATTAATTAGCCTTTAAAGGGTTGAAAAATCGATCCAAACGAATTCTCTCTTTTATCATTATTATTATTATTATTATTATTATTATTATTATTATTATTATTAGATATTAAAAAAAAAAAAAATTCAATTACCGATAATACGAATTTTTTTTCAGACTATGAAATAATAATCCAATTAGTTCTTTCATTTTCTTTCTAATTTCGTTATAAACGTAACAGATTTTAATAGATATTTATATATGATCAATCTCAAGGGTTAATAATTAACAAAGATATAAACATTCACTTTGAGGGTGGTTAAGCGCAAGCGCGTATTTGTATATTTGTGTTGTAGTAGTGTGGAAGAGAGAAAGAGAGGAGTAGACAATGTTGGAAGCCAGGTTAATGTGCAGCTTCGTACTTCACCCTATAGCAATACATCTCTCAAGCGATTATTACACGATACGACATCCTGTAATAGCCATTTCGTACCACTTGTTCCCTAAACGACAACGTTTCACTCTAGACAAAATCTGTCGTAAAATCTAAACCAATATAGTAGATAATTCATAGTAACTAAACGTAAAAAGAAGGAGAAAAAGAAAAAAGAAAATAAAAAAAAAAAAAAAAAGGAAAAAAAAATTGCATCAACTATTACATTTTCAATGAATCTGTAAAATGTATTGGGAAAAAACAAAGAGATATATTTTCGAAACGATTTTTAAATTGTATCTCACGAAATTATATATATATATATATATATATATATACAAATTGTTAAATTTAAAAGTGAACTTTGTTAAAAAATGTGACGAAACAAAAGAGAAGAAGAAAAAAAAGAAAAGAGGTAAATAAAATATATTTATTTCTCGAGAATATAATTGAAAGATTTTTATTTTATATAATATAAAAAATAAAATTATATGTTATATTTCGTATACGTAAATAAGGGATATTTTTTGAAATTAAGATCGATGCCGTTTAAGAAACTAGGTCGTACGCTGATCGTTTCCAAATGCAATCGGTATCTACAAAGGTAATGTGTAACTTCGTGACGCGGATACAATCGCATGGATAGCAAGACGCATTGCCAGAACTTTACTCCGCGTGAGATCGCGTGAGTTTTGCAATGGAGATCTAAGCGATTGCGGAAACGCACTTAAGGATCTTACGATTTGTATCAAGTCGATGGATTCTTTTGAGAAAAAAAGAAAAAGAGAGAGAGAGAGAGAGAGGAGAGAGAGAGAGAGAGAAATAAGAAAGTAGTAAAAGAATGAAAGAAAAGGGAAAGAAAAGAAAGAAACAGAAAAAGAAAAGGGGAAAAAAGAAGAAGGTAAAAGAAAAACTTAAGTCTTTCGGTTTCTTTACGATTGTATGAAATTAAAAAGCGCAGCTGATGGCTGACAACGAGTAGAAAATTATCGTCGATTAACCTACTTCCAGTTCCTCGACAAAAGGGAATAAACGACGAAACAGTGTTACAAGTATACTCGTATATATATATATATATATATATATATATATATATATATATATATATATAAATATATATGAATATACATATACTAATATATGCTATATATACATATGTATATAGTAATATATAACGGCGTATGCATTTAGAGAAGAAAATCGTCGACGATTTTGTGAATCGTCTGGGATTTATTTGAAGCTCATGTTACTCTAGGTATTTTAACGACACGGCGTAAACCCTCCCCGCTCCCCCTCCCTCACCCCAACGAATTACTTTCTCCCATGTATAAATACGCAAAACGGTCGTATGTCGTTTACGTTGACAGTGTTAAATCATGAAAGGATAATAGTGACAAACGTATAACTCTTGGTTTTAAAAAGAGAAAAAAGAAAAAAAAAAAAAAAATAAATAAAAATGTAAATCCAATTCAGTTTTAATAAAAAAAAAAAAAAAAGAGAAAAAAAAAAAAAGAAACAATTACATTTAATATTTTTATTACTATTAATATTTTCTCTTTTTTTTTTTTTTTTTTTTTTTTTTTTTTTTTTTTTTTTTTTTTTTAAATAAATCTTAATTCTTCGAAAAAAAAGATTTCTATGCAATCAATCAACGAACTTGTAATTTCTATTGTATACTAACTTGTATATGTTATACATATTTTGTATTTATTTACTTAGTGAGCTATGTTATTCAGCAATGCTGAATCGAGAACGAGAGAATGCAAACAACCAGTCGCGGTAGTTGCGACGATTTCGCAATCCCTCGAGACATTCGTCGCTTTACTTTAAATGCAACGAGCGAACAGTGCAACGCATTTATACCAAATACACGTACGCCGACCGTTCAACTGCTTGTTATTACTAGGCAACCGTGACTTTAGCAGATGCTGTAACAACGCTACGAGTTTCGCCTGTCAATATATACGATCATCCTAAATCTAGCTTATCCGCTTGACATATAAAAATGTTTTCTTTCTTTCCTTCTGTTTTCTGAGGAGAGGGGGTTTTCTTTTTGCTTCTTTTTTCTTCTTTCCTTCGAGTCAATTCATAGAAATATGTTCTGTTACAAGTAGAATTTTATATTTCTAATATCATGAATACAAAAAATACATTACTCGATATATTAATACTATTGTATATATGTATATATATATATATATTATTAATAATAATTAATATTACATATAATATTAATACTATAATACGACGATATAATTAATGAATGAAGCAAAAAAAAAAGATCTTTAACTTTGACTTTATTTAAAAGGAATATATTATAAAATGTAACAATAATTTATATAATATTTCATACGTTTAATTATTTTATGAAATATTCTATGAATGATTTTGTATGATTCTATATGATGAATTAAACTCAGAGCTTGTTTGCATGAATAAACACCTGAGTAAATTATTAGGAAGGGTATTGAGTTTATCAAGCCGAGAATCACAGGTTCGAACGATCATGGGACCAAGGGAATCGGTGGTTTGCACTGGAACGCGTTGAGACGCATCTCGGGACAACAGGGCGGGACGAGTCGAGCGTGCGAGAGAACCGAGGGATCGTATTTTATTGCTTCTCTGATAGGCGAAAATGGGAGCCTCCTGATGCCAACGATCGCAAGGCCACACAATAGGAACCATCGTCCTGGTTATTAATCATCGTATTTCCCTTCTCTACATTCACTTACATCCTGAACGTATACCTACATAGTACATCAAAACGGATGCTTTACGAATACAGAGATATGAAATTGACGACATTTTGACGTTCATTGTGCAGAAGAAGAGATCGTTATCGTTATCGAGTATCATCTTATTCATTCTTTTTTTCCCCCTCTTACATTCCCCCTCTACCTCCTCCCCCATCCATCTCTTCATATCTTCGATTTTGATTAAACGAGAATTTTCATTTGCATTCGCATTCCCATTCCTATTCTAGTCAATTACATACGTACATAGTTATACATACATATATATATATATATATATATATATATATATATATATATTTCTGTACATATTTTATTTCTTTAATTATTTATTTATTTTCATATGTAGGTTAGTAGTATAATGCGATTCATGGGAATTCTAATGTAGATAATAGAATGTTATCAATGCTTATAGATCTATATAACCGTAAACAAAATGAAATATTATATATAATTGATAGAATTTGTTGTTAAGGAAACGATATTAATTCTCTATAATCATAGACGTGTAACTTTGAAGTTGTTTGGTGTTAATATATCATTTTAATAAATTTATTTCGTCTATATCGTTTAAATAATTATTGTCACTTTGTATCGGAGATTTTATTCGGACCTTTTTTTTTTTTTCCTTCGTTTTTTCTCTTTAAGTACGATTTATACGCTATAATTTCGACATTACACGTAATTTTCTTGTAGATACGACAAGAAAATTGGGTTACCTGAGTATCCAACTAACCTGGGATATAAAAACATTTTCCAAATCCTACGAAACGATGGTTGGGAAAGGATTTTCATCCTGCCGAGGATATATTTCCTAAGCTGATACAATATCTCGTCCTTTTTTTGTTCCTTCTTCCTTTTTTTTCTTTTTTTTTTTCTTTTTACCTTCCTCTCTCTTTCTTTTTCTTTTTGTTTCGGATTAATACATGTATTCGTTTCGCTTTCGATATATCCTTACAGATAGATCGATCTTCTTCCTTTTTTTTTCCTTTTCTTTTTTTTCTTTTCTTTTCTTTTCTTTTCTTTTCTTTATTTATTTTTTCCCCAAGTTTCTAGACATAGAAAATATAATTTTTTTTCTTTTTTTTTTTTTTTTTTCTTTTTCTTTTTTTTTCTGAGCGAGGCATGATTGAATGCGTACCTTTACCAAGTAAAATATATTTTCTTATCGTTTCGCTCACAGTAGAGAAGGATCGAATTATAGTCACGCAATCATTCTCTCTCTCTCTCTCTCTCTCTCTCTCTCTTTCTCTCTCTCTGTCTCTCTCTCTCTCATCATCTGGATCGAATCGCGTCTTCTTTTATTAGGATCTCAGAAGGCAAGCAGATTTTTTCGAAGTCTCTTGTATTTTTTTTCATACTCTTTCCCTCTCTATCTATCTATCTACCTATCTATCTATCTATCTCTTTCGTTCTTTCTTCCATTTCATCGCATTCTCCCGTATACCTAACAAGAAAACGAATCACCTGCCATAACGTTGCCATTTCTCAAACGAATCTATTTCCTTGGCCTGGATATTCATATTTCCTAACACACAATAATTCGAAATATCATAGTTACGTTATTATTATCGTCGGTAATATGATCAACGTAATTCATTTTATATTCTATCTCGCTGTCATTTAATGCAGTTCGTTTATTGCGGTCCGTATAAATTAATAATCGATTTTCTTTCTTTTTTCTTTTCTGTTTTGTCTTTTTCTTTTTCTTTTCTTTCTTTGTCGATGAAAAGAGAGGAAAATAAGGGAAATTAAAAAAAAGAAAAAAAAATGAACAGAAAGAGAAAAGATAATATCGGTAAAGAAAAAGAAGAAGAAGAAGAAGAAGAAGAAGAGGAAAAAAAAGAAGAAAAAGGGGAGGGGAGGGAAAAAGAAAATTGATAAGAAAACGTAGGAAGGAACCTTCGTTAAAAGCCACCAAGAGGAGATGATATATCAAAGAAATATGCGGTAAAAGTTCTCCCTTATTTTTTATTTCCTTTCCTTTCCTTTTCTTTTCTTTTCTTTTCTTTTCTCGTTTAAGAAAAAAAAAAAAAGAAAAAGACTTTTTCAACGTTGCGAAAAGCTTCAAAATTTATCCGATTTCTTTTTCATTCAAGATTGAAGTATTCGATAAGCATCATCGTTTTAAAAGAGAAGGTCTTTGTCAACCCTTAACATTTTTCACTTGGCACATAGCTCGATCGAAACAAAAACGATTGATATCGCATAGGCACGACGTTTAAACGACGTACGGTAATTAATGACGGTCCAGCATACATACAACCCATCGTTTACTGTATAAACGAGAGAAAGCCACCAATAGACAAATGAGATCAGCAGTCAAGTTTGGTCAAACGTTAAACAATTTGAACCATGTCACGATCTTTAACGATTCAATTTACTTTTAATTATTAACTAATATATATATATATATATACTACGTTCGTTATATTTATTAATATTATGGAATGAAATTATTCTTATTAAATATAATAGATTGGATAAATAAATGGGTAAAAACAGAGATAGAGAGATAAATAGAGAGAGAGAGAGAGAGAGAGAGAGAGAGAGAGTTGATTTATATAAAAATATTTTTTGAAGTTAGATCGAAAAAAAATAAAGTGACGTGATATCACACGACAGAAAAAACAAAAAAACGTGTTTAAAAAATAATCTAATTCTACTTCTTTGAGTAACAAGAATTGACCCTATAGATCAATAAATCAAACGAATTTTCACGAAAGTGAAATGAAAGGTACTCGTTAACGTTTTGCGATTTCCTCTATTCAAGTTTCTGTCTGTCTGTCTGTCTGTCTGTCTGTCTGTCTCTCTCTCTTTATTCCTATCTATCTATCTATCTATCTATATATCTCTTTCTCGGTCATTCTCTATAACTATCCACAACGAGTTAATTATTGATCATTTTATATCGCTTGATTAAGTCACGATAGTAATCACTGGTGACATTATCTTGTTCATCCTCTACAAATACTATCGTCACTTCCGTCTGTGTGGAATTTAACGATGTTATTTTAATTGAAGATAAAAAAAAAAAACGATTCTGAATGAACGAAAACTTAAGGAGATGTGCTTTCATATGTGACGTATGTTGGTATGTCTCTCGGTACAATCGATTTTTTGTTCTTTTTTAATTATTCCGTATTTTCTTTTTTCTTCTTTTTTGATTTTTCTTTTGTTTCTTCTTTTTTTTCGTTTACACTTTTAAACGTTTTTTCATTTTCCTTTTTTTTTTTTTTTTTTTTTTTTACTTTTTTTTCCTTTTTCCTGTTTCTTTTTTTTTTTTCCCCCTCGATAATACTCAAATCGTGACGATATTTCAAATATTAAAAGTTAAATGTTATATATTGAAATTGGTCGCGATTTCATTCATTTCACAGTCGATCTATTTGTACGTCGAAGTAGATAGCGGATATTACAACCTTTTGAACGCCAAATATGTCCAAAATACAGCTTTTAATGATTTTGACATTACGTTATCCAGCACGTCTGTTTGCACGTGGATGAAAAAGAAAAAAAAAGAAAAAAGGGGAAAAAAGGAAAAAAAAAAGAAAAAAAAAAAAACGTAAAAACCCATTCCTCGTTGACGACCTTTCCTCGACATTATGAATATTCACGGATCGTATCGGTTCGCGTTTTACTTTCCGCACGAAATGCATCGAGAAACGTAATGATAATATCGCTCGATGATAATAGTAATATTCCTTGTAAACGTATTCACGATTATGAACAAACTAGGCACGCAGGTTTTTCCCATTTGACGAATAATTTACGTTTTACGTAAAAAAAAAAAAAAAAAAAAAAAAAAAAAACCATACGAAAAAAATATAGGAGTTGAAATTCTTTTTCTTTTTTTTCCACATTTCCTTATCTTTTAATTCTCGTTTGTTGTAAATGAGAAAAGGAAAAAACGTGAAAAAAAAAAAGAAAAAGAAAAAGAAAAAGAAATAAATTTACATTAATCAAGTTGGTTTATTAATTTTATCTAAATTCTCTACTTAATCATCGTCAGAATAGCGTGCGCTTATTAACAAAAGCTAAATTACATATCTCTGGAAGTGAAAGGATTATTTGAAGCTTAGAGGCAAGGCAGTGTTGCGCAGGCATTTTAGTCGCTAGGGAACCGGAAGTGGCGAAACAGTGTGTCGCATCGACGATATTTCAAGCGAGCACCAGTCCCTGTAGTTGGTTACTTCCCTCTTGGATCAAGACTGCAGAGACGTAGAAATTTCACTCTTGGGAATGAACGAAGGATCCAACCGAATTACCCTCGTAAACATTGAACGCGTAACATTAACGAAACTTACAACCCCTCGCCGCGCCCATCCCTCCGCCGGCCTTTTTCCACATAACACCAAATAGAAATTCATCGTTCGATATAATACGCATCTTACTGTCGATCGTTTTATTACTAAATTTCATAAACGTTTCATTCCACTTCTCGCAATAATAGCTTTTAATACGGGCGTTGAACGTATTAATTAAATAAAAAAAAAAAAAAAAAAAAAAAAAAAAAAAGAAAAAAAAAGAAGAAGAAAAAAGAAAGCAAAGAATGAAAATTCATTTATACGATTTGTCGTTATATTCTTCTTTTCTTTTGTTCTTCATTCTTCATTTCATTTTCATTTTTTTTTTTTTTTTATTTTATCTTTTCTCTTTTTTTTCTGTTTTTTTTTTTTTGTCTCTTTCGAAATTCCACATCCCGTATACGGATATATCAAATACACATGGAAACACAATAAAGTTACAAATGTGTGTACACACACACACACACACATATATATATATATATATATGTATATTATTCAAGTTCACACATAGATTCATGCGGGTTTGACTTTGTAATTACGAGTTAGGATGTATTATCTCCTTTTCTTGTTAGTCGGTCGAAAACTTGGGGGCATCAATTTTTTTTGTCCTTTCTCTTTAATCAAACGGATTTAAGAGGAAGAAGCAACGACGAAATCACGATCAGCTTTCCTATAAAAAGAGCTTTTAGAGTGATAAGGAATTCCTTCAGGAGGACGATGAGCAAGAGAGAAAGAGAGAAAGAGAGAAAGAGAGAGAGACACTGTCGAATTGAAAGCGATCGATCGTTCTCAAGATACGAATCCTTAGAGCTCTCCTTTCCGTTATCTTGGAAATTCGCCGTTTGTCAGAGCATAAGCCGCGGGATAGAGGATAGAGAATCCTAAGCGACGCGTTCAGTATCGCAGAATCTCGATCTGCCAGGTGAAACTCGGACCAATCTTGGATTATCCCATAACCCACCAAGCTGCTCTCTCTCTCTCTCTCTCTCTCTCTGTCTGTCTTCTTTTTCCTCTCTTTTTCTTTTCTTTTTCTCTGCCCATCGTCTCTTGCATTAAGACGACAAGAACGATATATATATATATATACAACTATAATGTATAAGTATACGTATATATTATATATACGTACACACACACACACACAAACATATATATATATATATATATATATATATATGTAATATATATAGACACGCCTATAAATCGAAATACACTACACCAGATACGATTTCAGGAACTATCCAATTAAGGACAGAGCTTATAGGTATACGTTCTCATGGAATGATCGGCGATTTTCTTCGTTCGAACAGACTGACATTTTATCCAATCGAATCTTACGTTCTCTCTTGGCTTCTCATTGGTAAGATATCTAAGTTGGTAAGAAACCAATTCGAATTTGATATAATCAAAATTCTCAATTATATTATATGATCTTATAAGTAGTATCCCTCTTAACTTGAATAAGAATGTTCTACTATTTTCTTTTATATATGTTATATTACACTTTTACTATAAACATTTTATACGTGTTATAATCAGCGTTTAATCCGAAGATTAAAGTCTTTAAGTGGAATCCAAGTGTAAATAGTTGCACGTATTTTCGTAGATTGAATATGTTTCGAAACAAGGGCAAAGGGGGAAAATTTATTTAGGTCAAAAGTCCGCGGTTGAACTTTTAACACTTTTGGATTAATTAAATTACATGAAAGATGAGAACGATATTAATTACTATTACGAATAATATTTTCTACGATGAAAATCGTCTTAGATGATATACAATAAAAAGTCATTTTATCTAACTTATGTAAAAAGAAAGAGAGAAAGAGAAAGAGAAAAAGAGTCCTCTCGTATGATCAAATGAGCGAAAAAGGTTATATTAAGACCAATTAACAAGGTACTCTTAATTTTATTTCTGTAACGTTGTCTCTCTATCTCTCTATCTATCTCTCTCTCTCTCTCTCTTTCTCTCTTTCCTTCGATACTCAGGTATCAACCCGTTTTCATTATCTTTTATTTAATTAAAGAGAACCAACCAAATAGTATCAGTAATTATTACTCTCCTCCTATCTTTCCCTCTTTCTTTCTCTTGATTTTCTCTCTCTCTCTCTCTCTCTTTTTTTTCGTTTCCTTCTTTTTTTTCTTTATTTTGTTCCTTTGATCAATATCCATGATATCAAAACAAAATGGATTTCAGACAAAATCGGAATGCTTTTGCTAGAAGAACTTTTTTTCGTACAATTTCTTTTCTAAATTCTTTTCTTTTTTTTTCTCTCTCTCTCTCTTTCTTTCTTTCTTTCTTTCTTTAGAGCAATATTCGTCATATAAAGAAAAAAGAGAGAGAGAGAGAGAGAGAGAGAGAGAAAAAAAGGAAGTAGAAATAAAATACTTTCGAAGACAGAATCGTTTCGAACAATTTTCGTTCTTTCTTTCGTTCATTTTTTTTCCACCCTCTTTTTTTTTTTGAAACACTTTTTCTCGAAATTTCGGATGGACCGCAAATTGCAAAAAAAGGTCGTCGTTACTTCGACGGAATTGAAGAACTAAACGAGGGTAATGGATACGTGCCTATGCCACAAAAAAAAAGAAAAAGAGAGAGAGAGAGAGAGAGAGAGAGGAAAAAAAAGAAAAAGTAACAGAAATAGAAAGAAAAATAAAGTCATGTAAAAAAAAAAAAAAAAAAAATAAAATAATAAAAAAGAAACACTTCCTTCGTATACTATGATTTTATACAAATACATACGTACATATATAATATAAATAATGAAAATGCATGGAGGCTTATAATATCTTCTTCATTTCTCTTTTTCCATGGAATGATAGCGCGCTGCTTTTTAAAGCAAATGAAAAGCGTAGCTAATATCGACTTCATGTATGAAATTAAATCGTGAAAAATATGTTCAATAGTTCTCTCTCGATAGTATTCAAGCGAAAACTCTTTTTCTCTCTCTCTCTCTCTCTCTTTCTCTTTCTCTCTCACTCTTTGTCTCTTTTTCTCTCTCTCTCTCTCTCTGTCTCTCTTTCTCTCCCTTTTTTCTCACCGGCTTATTCGCTTGTTCGTCTGATCCAAATAAATTACCATTCATAATAATCGCTGGATTTCGACTTATATATCGCTAATGGAAATACAGTTAGAGACACGAACAACCGTGATATCGCACGAGTGCCTGACTCTACATTGACTCTTCTGTCTTGAATTTCGAACACGAACCACTCCAATTAGAGTTGTAACTCGATGACTATTCTCGATAGGTAGTACCTACTTCTCTCGTTCGTTGCAACGAATCATTATTTATCGATTCACGTCAATTCTGTCATGACGAACATTCAATCCTTTTAAAACTGGATAATGTAGATCCGTACATAGAACCGATATCAATTTATCAACGATGCTTATCTTTACGATTAACGAGCAAAGTGAAGATCTCATATTAACGAAAGAATATCGTTATAATGAATAATAATATCTAATGCGTTAAATATTGCAGACACTTTGTCTTTTTTCTTTTTTTTTTTTTTTCTTTTTTTTCTTTTCTTTTTTCAAATCATCCTCTCTAAGATATCGTTTGTTATTGTATTATATAGAAAGAGAAAAGAAGAGAGAGAGAGAGAGAGAGAGAGAGAGAAAAAAGAAAAGAATAATGAAACGAAACAAAAGAAAAGATTAAAACTGTGAATGATATAAGTGATAAGAGAAAAGCGTGTCTTTCTCGTTTGGAAAAAAAAAAAGGAAAAAAGGGAAAAAAAAAAAATATGTTATTAAACATGTATTAGATTTTATTTCGTGTTAAATGAATAATTTCTTTCTCTTTTTCTTTTTTCTTTTTTTTTTTTTGTCTCGATGCCATCACAATTATTTTCTCACTTTATCATTTGACAGCGTGTCTTTTTTATCATCCTACCTTCCTCCCACCCTCCATTCCCCCCCCCCCCCCCCGACCCCGCCCCCTATCCGAGCAATCCCCACAAAGCTCATCGTCTATTGATAAAGAACAACGAAGCCTTTTAAATGCCTTTGGGAATTTGATATCGCCGTGCAGAAGCACTTCTCATTCTTCCGTTTAATTGCGTTTGTCTTTAAAAAGAAGAATTACGTTGCAATGAAAATCGTAAATTATACTCATCGATAAGTATTCGTTTGTATATGTGTTTGCACATAGATATAATACATACATACCATGTAGATAGATATATACCTACGTACCAACGAATCAACCAACCAACGAACCAACCAACCAACGAACCAACCTACCAACCTACCTACCTACCTACCTACCTACCTACCTAGCTACCTACCTAGCTACCTACCTACCTATCTATCTACCTACCCACCGGTAGAGTCCATTATCGTGAACGTTCGATCGTCGACTCACGCTGGACGCTCGAGGTAATGACGTCCATGAATATTTATCGCGTCATCGTTTGAATTCGCCGCATTTCTCTCGCTTCCTACATCGTTTCCTCTCTCTCTCTCTCTCTCTCTCTCTCTCTCTCTCTCTCTCTCTCTCTCTCTCTCTCTCTTGCTCTCTCTCTTTCTCTCTCTCTCTCTCTTCCTCTTCCCGTGCAATGTAATCGTTCGCTCTCGGGAGAGAACCGATGCGATTGAAATCTTTCCCCGTGTTTCCGGAAATTCTCAATGTCATTAACTGTGATAAACGTTATGTAATGGACGCCAGTCAACGTGAATACTAATTTTAGAGATTTTCAATTAGAGAAGGAGCGAAGAAAGAAAAAAAAAAAAGTGAGAGAAAAAAAATGGAGAAAAAGAAAAAGAGAAGAAAAAAAAAAAATAATAATAATAATAATAATAATAATAATAATTTTCTTTCTCGGGAGATACTTCCTTTTTTGATTATTCGATTATATAGAAAATTCGCGTTACGTCGAAAATCAAAATTTAATTAATATCCCGATAGAAAACCAATCGGAAGTTAAGTGGCCGTACGATTCGTCATTGCTTTCGCCATCTCGCAGTTAATACCAATTAGTCCTTTCTCCAACATTTCTCTCTCTCTCTCTCTCTCTCTCTCTCTCTCTTTTTCTCTCTTTGTATATTTTTTTTCTTTTTTTTTTTTTTTTTTTTTTTTTTTTTTTTTTTTTTTTTTTCTTATCGATCTCTAATATGCGAGCTAATCCATGAACGGGAACGATTCCACGAGGAGATTCGAATGCAGTGATAGCGTGCTTCTATCGGTAAATCAAACGAATCGATACACTTAATCTGGCATCTCTAGGCAATACGACGTTGGCCCATCCCGACTAGTGAATTTATGACTCGCCGGACGATCGAACGATAACATCGATAAATTGCAGTTAGTCGTGATCATCGTGAAACTCTGGACTATCTTCTTTCCATCGTTCTATCCTTCTTCACTTTCTCTTTCTCTCTCTCTCTCTCTCTATATATATATATATGTGTGTTTCTCTTTCTCTCGGTTTCTATCTCTTATCTATCTGTCTATCCAAAGAAAAGAGACAAGCTAAATCGTTTATTCAATCTTTTGTTTTACGGATATCGAACTATACGTATGCACATTGAAATTATGATATCGCGAAAGAATCTTTTAGTACTTCTCTGAAAGTCAATTAATTTCATTTATATATTTAATGATAAATAATTATTCTTTCTATGCATTTTAATAATAATAAAAGAAAAAAAAAAAGAAATAATTTATTAAATTATCGAAATTATTTATTAAAAAGATAACACTTTTAAGAGATCTCACATAGAGAAGGAATATTTGATAATATTCTATAGTCATATGTGTCTATATATATATATATATTCGTATTGGCGTGGTGTCGATAGGGTGAAAAGTATACTTTTTTGAAATACCACGATGGGGGATAGACGAGTAAAAAAATGAGTCTAAAAACATTTGAAAAGAAACACTCGACCGTACTCATGTATTTGTCTATTTTCTTCGTCGATCGAAAAACATTGGGGGAATAGCTTGGAATGGGCCTGGCTAAATCTCGAAAGAAAAACAAGTATGGCACACACCTTCGTGTCACTGTCGTAGGAAAACAAAATTCCCTCCTTTCTAGCAAGCCACGTTCGGCAAATAATTCTCTCACAAACTCCTCCTCCGTTTCTACTTTTTCTTTCTTCTTTTATCTTTCTCTCTCTCTCTCTCTCTCTCTCTCTCTCTCTCTCTCTCTCTCTCTCTCTCTCTCCCTTTTTCTCTTTTTACACTCGCATTCTTCCCCTTTCTTTTTCCTTTTCGCGTGACGCATTTGGTACACGAATGAGAATGCATCTCGTCGAGATTTTCTCGTAAAAACTCGTTACATTCTTATCGTATCTCTCTCTCTCTCTCTCTCTCTCTCCCGATTACACGGTTTACATGTACGAAAAGAAGAATAGTTGAAATAGTGTGACATAAAACTACTTGCAACCTTGTTTATTTTTTTTAACGAAATAAAAATGGAGAGAGAGAACAAAAAAAAAGAGAGAGAAAAAATGTTAGTAACTACCTAACTACTGTTGATTTTTATCTACCCCGTTTCACACATTTTTAAGTGATAAAAAAATGTTAAAGAAAATAAAAAGGAAAGAGAGAGAGAGAAAATTATCCTATATGTATATATATATATATATATATATATATGTATATATATATATATATATATATATATATATATATATATATATACACATATATGATTAAATGATAAACTTGACATTTCTCCCTTTCTCTCTCCCTCTCCATCTCTCTCTCTCTCTCTCTCTCTCTCTCTCTCACTGTAATCTATCTATCTAACTATCTATCTATCTCTATCTCGGCCTCAGTATCTCTCTCTCTCTTTCTCTCTTTCTCTTGAATCATTCATTCAAGTACGCATGCTTCTTTGATCTCAGTTTCACATAGTGACCGAAAGCGCCGACGTTTAGTCAGCTTTGATAGACGTAAAATTTATTTATTCACTCACGTGCAACCTGCCTGTTTCAACGTGCAAATATCGTTTGGGGTGAGGCGGGGAAAAGCAAATAGCTCGTATACTTGTTGACTTTTCTAAAAATTGACTACTCAATTTGTTTCGTATTTCTTTATTATAGCACCATTTTTTCCCCTCTCTCTCTCTCTCTCTCTCTCTCTTTTTCTCTTTTGCTAAATGAACAAATAAAAAAAGAAAATACATTTCCAAGCGACAAATTGTTCGAATTTGTCAATCTCCAATAATAACTTACGATCAATCCGATCAAAAAAAAATTAAAAGTATAAAAGAATAAAATTCGGATCGTTCGTACCGATGAAATCGTAGAACGAACAAGCTGTTTCTAATGAATTATGCAATAAGAAATCACGAAAGATTTCGTGGCGTGCTTTACAGGATGGAATTCGTTTTATTTCTTGCGTTATACGGAACGTAGTAAATAGGATAAAAAAAGAACGAGATAGTATAGACCATCGACGAGAGAGACGAAAGTTGAGGGATGAGAGACCACACACTTGTACTAACTCGAATAATCTCCAGGACACGGTCCTAATAATACCCTACGGTGTTCACCCTTGTCACTGAAGGACTCAAGGGATGATTCGGAAAATACGTTTGACACTACTACCACCAACACACCATTACTACTACCAAAACTACCCTCCTTTAGGAATTCGTCGTGGTTCGTTGATATTGCCCATTAAACGCATACTACCCTACTGCTGCTGCTGCTGCTGCTGCTGCTGCTGTTGCTGCTAGCTGATACATGTGATTCATAAGAAGAATGGAACGTAAAAAGAAGTTATGTAGCTTTTCGATAGGAGGATAGAGGGGAGTGGTTAAAGAGGTAGAGAAGTGGGGATAAGGATGAGGTTACGGTTAGGGTTGTGTCTCTGGATTTACGGAGAAGGGGAAAGAGAAAATATAAGAAATTAGTCAAACAGCACATCTGTCGTCTCTTCAATATAACATGAAAAAGTCGCCAGATAGCGTATCGGTCGATCGGTGCCCATAATCCCTTTAGCTTTTGCCCAGTCGATGCGCAGAAATAACCGCGGCTCGATACAAGCGAACTCTCCTCGCGCTAATGCCTCTTGGGGGATGTACGCGAGGGTGTAGAGGGTAGACAGAAGGGGAGAAGAAAGTCTCTCTGGCAAGGAATACTTTATGAGGATGACAGATGCGTCCTCGGATTATCCTTTAAACACACACGATTCCTTTTCCCTCTCTCTCTCTCTCTCTATATATATATATATCTTTTTCTCTCTTTTTCTATCTTTTTCTTTCTTTTTTTTTTTTCTTTTAGACCTTTCATCCGTTTTCAGGGCAAAAAAATAGTCAAACGTTCTTATGAAAATACAACAAATGGAAGTTCGTATAAAATGGATTCGCACAGCGATAGTATTTCTATGACAGTTTAAGATTAAACTAGTATACTTTAATGCTTTTGCGGAATGTCCTTTTTTCTTTCTTTCTTTCTTTCTTTCTTTCTTTCCTTCTTTCTTTCTTCCTTGGTATTATTGTTGTATATCATTTTATTTTTTTATTATTATTTCGAATTGAAATTTGATAACAAAGAGACAGAGAAAAAGAGAGAGAGAGAGAGAGAGAGAGAGAATAGAATTTGTTTTATTTACTTTATATTACGAATTCCTTATCTATTAGTTCATATTAAATTTTGGTATTGTTAAAAATAATATCATTACTTTATCTGATAATATAATAAACTCGAAAAAAAAAGAAATGAATGATGAATCGCTTCCAGTATAACGAAATAATAGAAATGTTCCCATTAATTTCACCATTCGAAATATCTTCATTATTATTTTTGGATAATGCGCAAATAAAAGGATCTAAAGTTGCATCTTTCGAAACAATTAAAAATAGAATTATATTTGATATTTGCGTACAATTGATGTTACAAAGATTCGTATATAAATTATCTACTATATTCGTGTTCTATATGAGCTATCATCAAGAATTCTATTTGATCATAGAAATACGCATATATATATATATATATATATATATATATATATACATAGATATGTATATACTTTAACCATATTGTATCTTTCTATTTCGTTGCCTAATGTAGACAAAAGGATTGAATTTGTCCATCGGCCAGTAACAAACCGAAATCCCGTTTGCTATACGGCGAGCTCGAATTTTCGGTACTTTCACATAGAACAAGCCGTTCGAAGCAAATTTCCATTAATCATCCCCTCCGCCGCCGCCGCCGCCGCCCCCTCCCCCTCGCCCACCCAACCATCCACCCTACGCATTGCGTTCGAAAGGTAGAGGTGTACGGTGCTAGCATGGCCAACTATTTTCCCTGTCGTCGCTCGGCAGCTCGTAACGCGAGGAAATTAGCGCTTTATAACGCTCGGCCTCCGATAATCGTATCGGCCGCTCATGCTCGTTATACTGCCGATTTGCCTGGGGAACCTGTCTCTATGCCGTATCTCTTTTCACGTGCTCGCTCGTGAAGCACCACATCACTTCACACTTTTTCCTTTTTTAATCTCTCCCTTTTTTTTTCTCTCTCTCTTTCTCTTTCTATCTTTCTCTCTCTCTCTCTCTCTCTCTCTCTCTTTCTCGTTTCGTTTCGTTTGTTTTATTTCCTTTTTTTTTTTTCATTGTTTATTTTCTCTCTTTTTTATCTCTTTTTTTTTTTCTTTTTTTTTTTTTAAGACATTCCACACTCACTAAGCCAAGCTTTGTTCATGACATAGGATAGTATCGTTTGATTCTTGTCACGTTATCAAAGAAAAAAAAAAAAAGAAAAAAGAGCAAAAGAGAGCCATTTCGTCAAAGTTATTACCGTCATAATAGTGGACTGTTAAGATACAAACTGGTATTATCGAGTTCGAGAAGTTTTTCGTGTCACGCAACAAAACCCTTTTTTGAAAGAGATCAAAAGTTAGTTCCGTCGAGCGAATATATAAAATGAATTTTATTGTTCGTTATAGAGCTACGATACAAGCCGCGATAGTTATTAATGTATTAAAAGAGAGAGAGAGAGAGAGAGAGAGAAAAAAGAAAAAAGAAAGAAAGAAAGAAAGAAAGAAAGAAGGAAGAAACAAAAAATGATAGAAAGGAAGGAAGAAGTATGAGTATAAAAAAAAAAAAAAAAAATAAAAAGAAAAAAAAAACAATAAAAAGAAAAAATACATTCGTTTGCCAGAGGCATTCCACTTTTCGTTTCGTCGGCAAATCCGCGAGAAAAATTGGCCGCGAGCGGTCAAGCGTGGATGCTGAAAACCATTACTCCTCTCGACTACAAATTTCTCCTGTGAAAGCTTGGAAAGGAACGTGCCATGAGAGTTAAAATGGCGGTCTCTATGTAACCAACTGACGCTATCCCGCCAACGGCTTCTCCTCGTTGGTTGCCGTACAATGACACCGTGACGTGGAACGAAATATTCTTACGAGCTTGACTTTTCTATCGATCTCTCTCTCTTTCTCTCTCTTTCTCTCTCTCTCTCTCTCTTTCTCTCTCTCCCGTTCTCTTTTTTGACGTCGCTTAGTGTGTACTCGGCGTTACATAAATCGACGCCTCTACGTTCTTCGAACACGCGACGTTGATCTCGTTCAAGAGACAAGTCCTTTCAAATGTCAAACGAAATATTGTAACCAAAGTTGTTATCATCGAAAAAATATAATGGAATTGAAAAAGTGCCAAATTTTTTTTTTTTTTTTTCAAATGACATACAGGAATAATACGATAATAATTAACAATTGATAGATCGATTAAAGAAGAAATGATTGTCCAATTGACAATGGATGACGATCAATTTCTCTTTACTTACATATTTTATTTCAAACAATTTTATAATATCCTTCGTTACATTTGGAAGATTGCAATTTTCTAAGTGTACGTGATAATTGTTAAAGAGATATGAATTTTATTACAAAAAAAAAAAAAAAAATAAAAGAAACAAAAAAAGATCAATTTTATAATTTTATAATTTTCTATGTAACAACGAAAACATTAAGAGATTAAAAATTATCAAGGGTTTATCGATAAGAATAATGTATAACGTGAGAAGGTCAGGCTGTGATAAATTTTCCATTTCTTATCTTTTATCGAAGAAAATTAATATTGAAATATATTAGATGAATATTAGATTCGTAAATCGATTTATAGCAAAATCAATTTGCAATCTATATTCAATCCCCTTTTCGAGAAGATAAATAAGGAACGTCAATAAATAGGAAGATATATATATATATAAAAAATATATATATATATATACATATACATTTGAACGAACGTTATTAAATATATTTCTGTAATATAATTATAATCTATTATCAATGTGATAATTTGCGAATGAAACGTAAATGTTGTTCGATGAATGAAATGATTTTTAACGTAATAAAAATCGAATCGTTAGGTGAATATAAAATACTCTTTAGAGTTAGATTTACACAGCTGTGCATTTCGTTTCTATGGGATTTCTAGAAAGACCAACGTCATTGCGATTCCGTCTGATCTAACGTTAAGAGAAGATATAGGTAACTTAACGTCAGGAAAGATATATTTAACCGATAGGCTGGATTTCTTTTATCGTTCGATATAGAAACTAGCGATTCTCGAGGCACGAGGTGGCACGGAACCGGTGCTTTTCCACTGGGAAACGATACGTCTGACCGTTTGATTACCCACGTTATACCCTCGAGCTCTCGTAATTACCAGTCGAACGCGATATTCGTCACGCCATCTGGCATATCTCAGAGTCAGAGCGTGTGTAACGCCGTCGATCCTAGGACGTAAAGGGCTAAGAACGTTAAGCCAATCGAATATTCACAGCCCTTTCTTTCTTTCCTTCCTTCCTTTTTTTTTTCTTCTTTTTCTTTTTCTTTTTTTTTTTTTTTTTTTTTTTAGTAGCGAGAATAACTAACCCTCAGTGGTGTTTTATCTCCTCTTACCATTCCTCCTTCCTTTTTCTTCTTCCCCCCTTTTAGTTTTATTCGTCCCGTCATCTGTTTCTCTCTTTTTTTTTTTTTCTTTGCCTTTCCTTCTTTCTTTCTCTCTTTTGATTACTCTAATAGCACGCAACATATGTAAGTATATATCACAACGTTATTGTCATTTCTTTTTCTTTTTTTTTCTTTTTTTTTTTTCTTTTTCTTTTTTTTTTTTTTTACGATAAACGTACGAACTATCCTACGAGATCTTATTATTTTATATGAAGGGAATATATAGATTGAGGGATGAAACGAAGAGAACAATTTTATTTTTGCATTAGCCAAACAATATCTGTCACTAATAACACTCGTCTACCATTAGAACTTTTCTTCTATCGTATTTCCTTTTTGCAATGAGATATCATTGTAATGGTAAGGACAAGGGTGTAAAGGTGAAATCCACCGCAACACAATTGAGACATTAAAGTTCGAACAGGTATTCTCTCTCTATCTATCTCTCTCTCTCTCTCTCTCTCTCTCTCTCTCTCGACGTTTACGATAGATGTCATACATCTACATGCAAGTGAACAAAGGTCATCCAGGGCATTCGACTCGATCGACTCTATACATAGATATACCTACTATTATACGATAGGCTTTCGTTTATCTAACTCCGCGTTTTAACGTTTCGCTTAGTTCCAAGTAGTATTAAAATTTAATTGAAATCGTTAAGATGGTTTTATCGATGAACAAATTTCTTTCTTTCTTTCATTCTTTCTTTCTTTCTTTTATTCTCGTAACGGAAACACTTTTCATTGTAGACGTTTGATTAAGATCTAGACGAGGTGGGTTGGGGGGGGGGGGGAAGGGAGGGGGATGAAGGAGAGAAAACAAAAAAAAAAAAAAAAGGAAAAACAAAGAGAAGAAGAGAATGAAAAAAAAAAAGAGAGATTATAAGAGGACGACTCTTGTCTAATTTTTTTTCTTCTCTTTTTTTTTTACTTATTCTTTGATACATTGATAAATATACGAATAGAATGACCTATATAATTTGTTAGAAAAGGCATTGACGAATCGACCTAGTGGGGAAAAAAAAAAAGGTGTCGTGACGTTAAACCCTCCGTAAAGGTTGGTTGACCTACATAAATTTTTCGAATCCTCGTTGATTCGACGACTTGACCCGTTTTCACCCTTCACTATATGTGTTCACGCCTTTTGCTCACGGCATCGTTCACACGCAGAAACTCTTTATTCTCTCTCTTTCTCTCTTTCTCTCTCTCTCTCTCTCTCTCTCTTCCTCTTCTTTTTTTTTTTTTTTTTTTTTTGGTACATACGTATTCCAAAATTAATTTTACGTATAGTTATTCGTTCTTGACAGATATAGATATTCTTGAATTAGAGAAATGGGTCGGTTATTAATATTCCATAAGTAAATTTTTGCAATAAAGTTAATTAAGATGTTCGAATATCTTATTGATTTGAATATTTCATTGAGTATCGGGTTCTACTTTATTCTAAGATATTATTTAAGATGTACAAATGACATTATCGCGTTTTGATTTAATTTTAAATTACGTCGATGAAATTTATTGTCGTATCTTAAAAAAAGAAAAAAAAGAAAGGAAAAAAAAATAAAATGATGCATATATACCAAGTTATAAAAGTACAATAAGTTATAAATTTATAATGAGCAAAAAAAAAAGAAAGGAAGAAAGAAGCATTGAAAACATATTAGAAAATAATTAGTAATAAAAATTCAAAGATGAAAAGATGAATATAGAATCTTCGTAATCTCATTATTTTCAAAGTTCATGTCGTTTAATAATAATATTATTTTAAATTTTAATATTAACCCTTTGCACTCGTGGGCTCCGGAGCGGAGCCATTTAAAATTTGTCTTCGAACTCGAGGACTCCGCTACGGAGAGACAATGCAAATAATTTTCAGTTTACATAAGGACAAAAACAAATCGTAAAAACTATTTATAGGATATTTCGCTTTTGGTAACAAATGACTAAAATTGTTTCGAGTTGCTGATAATATGAATGTAAAAAAAACTTCGAGTGCAAAGGGTTAAAGAGACAACAATTATTTTATCTGGGTCATGACATAGTATCTCAATTATTTAATGAATAAACGTCATACTATGTAATGTCTTCTGTGTTAAAAAAAAGAATCAATTAGGATTCGATAAAATATTTTTTTGAAAAGAAGCAACGAACGATCAAAGATTTTTTTCTTTCCTTTTTTTCTTTCGTTCTAATAAGCCGTCACAATCTTCATCGAAATTGAAAATCTGAAGAGATAAAGAAGAGAGAAAAAGAGAAAAACAGACAGACAGACAGACAGACAGACAGACGGCGGACGGATAGAAAGAGAGAAAGAATATTTAGTTTTTTTCGTTTTTTATTAACCTAAACGTTAACAAAATTTCTTCCTCATCTTTTTATGCGAGTACAAGCTTCCATACTATTTTTTCTAATTAGCACGGAGGAGACTCGTTATCTCACGTAGGAAGGACGCGCGAGTTATTCCCGCATGAAAAAAGGTTATAATACTCTTGAGAATCGTCTTTGCTTGGAGAGTGATTATATCAGATTTTCCAGTAGCGCTTGGCCAGAATGACGCATAGTTCTTCTTCGATCCAACGTAATATTACAGGACGTTGGTGTTGTATATATTTAAGAGCCCCGAGGACTCGTAACGCGACGAGAATAAACGCATTCTTTTGTCAGAGAAGAAGAGAAGGAAAATGAAGAAGAGAAGGAGAAGGAAGAGGAGGTGAAGGAGGAGAAGAAAAAGAAAAGGATGCATATTTGCCATATGATATAAATATCATGAATTATCATTTAAAATAAAGTAAACGTATATAAGTATTACTTTTTACTTCTTCTTCTTCTTCTTCTTCTTCTTCTTCTTCTTTCTTTCTTTCTTTCTTTCTTCCTTTTATTTTTTTCCTCTTCTTTTATTTATTTTTTATTTTACTTTTTCCTTTTACCAAAGATATTTTATCATAAGAGGATATGCCAAGGGAAAATGCGATATATATATATATATATAACGAACGGAAGGAGGATCAAGGAAAAACGAAAATAGCGAGGAACAAGTGCAAGAAAGAAAGACAAAAAGAAAGAGAATGAAAAAGATAAAAAAGATAGAGAGAAAGAGAGAGAGAGAGAGAGAGAGAGAGAGAGAGAGAGACAGAGAAAGAGAGACAGATCTTCTCGAGTAGTAGTAGTAGTGTAGTAGTAGTAGTAGTAGTAGTAATAGTTGTAGTAGAACACCGCGAAACCGAGTCGAGGCGCAATTTTCAGACAATTTCGGGTAATAACTTTTGCATGTGAAATTGGTGTAATACGTTTTCCCAAGCGACCAACCGGTAGCTACATGCATAGCACTGTTGGTAGTGTGTGTTATGCAAAGGGCAACTCTCTCCCTTTTCTCTTCTACTTTTCCTCGTGTCCGTAACAATCAGCGTTTATTGCCAGGTCAGCCTTACTCGGATGTGTTATACATAAGTATCTTTGTATATACTATATGTGTACTCACACTCTCTCCCTTCTACCTTTTGTAAATATATATATATACATAATATCAAATATATATATATATATATGTGTGTGTGTGTGTGTGTGTGTGTGTATACTAGAGCTTCTTCTGACTTTTCTCAACATAACTTATTCACGTCTCCAAGCCAAACATCTCGTATCTTTTACTCTAAACTCGGTTCTCGTATTTTCGTCCCACGTAACCCACCTATATCTTCGTCGTTTCACATACTTTTCTCCGCTCGTTCACGCTTGGATCTATTTGTTAGTACGTTTTTCACACGCGATATAGTCCTATACTCTATCCCCTTTGTCCCTCATGATCTTTTTATTCTTCTCTTTATTTCTTTGCTTCTTTCTTTCTTTCTTTTCCTTTTTTTCCATCTCCTCATTTCTTTATTTCTCATTTCTCTGCTTCTTTTTTTTTCCTTTCTTTTTCTTTTTTTTTTTTTTTTTTTTTTTTTCTTTGTCTTTTTCGATAGAAGTAAATCAAGAGAAGCGCTATCAAGTATTCCGATATTCCCTCCTATGAACGAATATGGGAGGGTAAAAAAAGAAAGAAAATAAAGGAAAAAAAAAAAAAAAAAAAGAAAAAAGAAAAAAAAAAGAAAAAGAAAAAGAAAAAAGAAGAAAGGGAGAAATTCAAGTGAGACCTCAACCCATTTCTGTATTTTTCCAGTAGATCGTCAAATATTTTTCCAGAAATCGAGAGGCATCGCCAGAAATAGGATAAGAGGGATAAAAAGGAACGAACTGGCCGGAAGGGCTTTGCCAATGGATTTTTACCGTCAGAGTTGAACGTAAATGCGCTTTTCGAATTTGATAGCACATCGAAGCTCGGTCATCGCTGCGTCGAGATTTTAAAGGGCGTGCAACTACTACTGCTCTACCGCTGTTGCTGCCGCCACTGCAGCAGCAGCAGCAGCAGCCGCCATCGCCATCGCCACCGCCATCGCCACCGCCACCGCCGCCATCGCCACCACCACCACCACCGCTGCAGCTGCAGCTGCTACTGCTGCTGCTGCTGCTGCTGCTGCTGCTGTTGGTTGTGCTTTTCAAACGAAATGCATTTCGTACGAAATTGTCCGTCGTTGTTTGCACGACGAGAACGCGACAGCCGATGGAAAACATAAAAAAGAGCAAAAAGAAAAAAAAAAAAAAAAAAAAAAAAGAAAGGAAAACCAAAAAAGGAAGAAGAAAAAAAGCGGAAATAAATTTTTTATTACGGATTTATTTATCCGTCCTACCTTTCGATCTCGATCCCGTGAAATTTTTCAATTTTACGCGTTCGAAATTATTACAAAACGAATTTCTTTCTTTAAACTGAACACTGACGGCGAACAAAAAGAAATAAAAAAAGAGAGAGAGAGAGAGATAGAGAGAAACACAAAAAAGAACATAGAACGAGAATGAGAAAGAAAAAGCAAAACGACAAAAAAACAAAAAAAAAAGAAAAAAAGAAGAAGGACGAGAAAGGAAAATATTCCAATAGTAATATCGTATTCGAGTTTAGATTTTTACATTCTCGGAATTTATCAAATTGCATTCCATTTCAGTATGGCCATACACGCGAATAACGTCACTTCGAATCGAGAACTCGGACCAATGAAGGAATTAAACTTTGTCGAATCGACCGCGTAAAAGGGATCCCAGTTGAATCGATCCTTTATACACGTTCCTTTTTTTTTCATCATTTCGAAATTCTTTTTCTCTCGTAGCATCGCCATCATTGGAATTCCAAACGTACGAGTACCATGATATAATTGAAATATTGCTGCATTCTATAGAGTCCAAAGATGAATAGCCATCGAATAAGAGAAAGAAGAATAAACGTTCTTTATCTTTATAAAAAAAATGTATGGGATTTCGTGGAATTCGGGAAATTATCAAATGATAAATAAAAATGAAGGAAGAAAGGGAAAGAATGAATGAATGAATGAAAGAAAGGAAAAAATGATCGGGTACGACAATAGATATGTGAAAATTCACGATTATCTTTACGCGAAAGTCCGTGGAAAATTTGTGGAATTCGGGGAAAACGTATTAAAAAAAAAAAAAAAAAAAAAAAAAAAAGAAAGAAAAGAAAATAAAAAAAAAACGAAACAAATTATGGCTCATACGTGGTGGTCATTTGAAAAGTCACAAATTAACATTACCCGGTACACGACGATATTTTTTTTATCATTACAAAAAAAAAAAAAAAAAAAAAAAAAAATCCGGGCATTTGGGAAATACGGAAAACGATGGAAAAATAAAATAAACAAATCAACAAAACAAAAACAAGACACAAACATTATCGAACGCGATATTAGAATGATCACAATTGAACGTTACTAGTTACACGACGGCGTTCTTTATTCTCATAAAAAAAGATCGGGAATTTGAGGAATTTGTGGGAATCGTGAAAAAAAAAAAAAAAAAAAAAAAAAAAAAAAAAAAGAGAAAGAGGAAAAAAAAAAACAGAGAAAAAAATCAAAGGAAAAAAAGAAAAAAGAATTATCGACGCTCTCTCGGTACAACGGTATTTGAGTATTCACAATTGGACTCCAAAATTCGGTACGCGAAGCGCAAACATTATATTCTAACGTGATAAATTACCGTAGGAAAAGGCAAAAAAGGGATCTCCCCTCGCGCTCCTTTTTTTTTCTTGTTTTTTTTTTTTCTTTTTTTTTTTTTTTTTTTTTTCTTTTTTTACACTTTCACGAGTGTTACGTTACAATGACACAAGAATTTTTATGAATGGAAAAGAGCTTTGGTTTGAAATTCCTGTTTGCAAAATTTAAAAAATAAAAGAATATACAGATGTGAATCCGGCGATCTAACAGCGCCAAGCTAACTCTACTATCTCATTGTCTGTTCACACGGTGACCGAACGAGTTAACGCGCTTTATTTTCACCTACCTCACGAAGAAACCTCCTCTCCTCTCCTCTTTCCTATCCTATCCCTTCCCTTCCCTTCCCTTTTCCTTCCCTTCCCATCCCCGTCCATCTTTTCTTTTCTCTTTTCATCCCTTTCGTTCTATGCTTCTCGGATATCCGGGATAGTAATAAATTCTTTCTCCCTCTTCTTCATCATCCGGCATACCTTGACTTATACTTCATTCGGGTGTAAATTTGCACGCGTATAATGTCAGCCGTCTTTTCCATGCATACGAGATAACGAAAATGTAACTATAAAGATTTCTCTATGCAAAAAGAGAAATAATGGTGGAGGAGTAAGAGAAGGAGGAAGAGGATGAGATGGTAGAGGATGAGAGGAGGACGTGGACGAGGACGAGGACGAGGACGAGGACGAGGAGGAGGACAAGGAGGAGGAGGAGGAGGAGGAACAAGGGAGCTTGAAAGCAAAATAATATACGATGAATGTAAGGTTTTAAAGTAGCAACGACGAAGTATGAGCCGAGTATCATTAAACGAATACGCGATTTCTTATCCGACATCTTGTATTTTTCTTCTCTCTCTCTCTCTCTCTCTCTCTCTCTCTCTCTCTCTCTTTTCTTTCTCTTGTTTTTTTTTATTTCCCTTTTTTATTATTTCCTTTTTTACCGTCACATATTTCATCTTCTTATACGTGCTTTTATATATTTCACGAACGATATTTCACGTATAATTGAGTTGATCGTTGAACAAATTAAAATCTTTGCTTATCAATATATCCGAATTAATGTAATAAATAATGTGGCGTTAATTAATGTAAAATATAATAGATATTGTATGTAATAGAAAATTATTAACATGACTGCTAACGTAAATTTCAGAACATTAACATTGTCGTAACAGATATTATAAATTCACTGATATTATATAGAAATCTAAAGTGTATCACGAAGAGCAAAACGTTGTTACGATGAATAAAATAGATCGCTTATAATGAAATTGTCACTTAATCAAAGTACGATTAATTAAAATATTAAAACGTTTCTTTGGCTTTTCTTTTTGTCTTTTTTCTTTGTTTCTTTTTTTCTTTTTTTTTCTTTTTTTTTCTTTCGTCGAATCGCTGACGAAAAATTTGCTGGGAGTTAAAGTAGATTAAAAAAAGAAAAAAAGACGAAAAAAGGAGAGAGAGAGAGAGAGAGAGAGAAAGAAAGAGAGAGAAAGAGAGAGAGAAAAAAATAAATAAAATACTACCAATGATCGTAACGGACTTTATGATGTTGAAAATGATTTGACCAATAGGAATTTAAAACGTATCACGAAGAGCAAAACGTTGTTACGCTTGTAACGCGCGGTTTCGATCGAGGTAGGAAAAAGAGAAACGATATACCGATCGGTATCGTTAATTACAATGAATTACGAGAAACAGCTGCCTCGAAAATATCGCAAAGCGTGTGCCTTCGAACGTACACGCGCCATATGCGTTTCACTGGTTGCACGTTTACGCGAGAATCGCGGTAAAGGGGCTAAGGGGGGCGAGAGGGGGGAGAGGGGAGAGGGATGATTGTACGAGAGGTTTGAACGAGATAGATCGGGGCAATAAATTTTGTACAATTGAAAACCGCGCGACAATGAATTCTCAGGTGTAACTATAACGACAATACACAAGTACTAATAAGCGACATAATTGTATTTCCAATTTTAATATCACCCTTACGATTATTCCCTAATCGATCTCGTGATTTTGACAATTCTTTGAAAAAAAAAAAAAAAAAAAAAAAAAAAAAAAAAAAAAAACGGTACGAATATTAATCCCATGATAACGATCAAAATGATTTACGATTTAATCTTAATCTAATATACGAGATAATTAAAGTATATCATCAGTACAGTATACTCGTGTAATAAGATTTAGTATTGTATCGATTAGATCTTAATACGATTCGTGATCGAATGCGTGATGATCGATATCGCGTGATTTGGCAAAAAAAAAAGAAAAGAAAAAAGAAAGGAAGAAAAAAAAAAAAAGAAAAAAAAAAAATCAGAAAACATCGAAAACGAACGAATGAACGATAAATCGTATGATAGCGATCTAAACGAATTCGATTGAGTGTAAAGATAATACGGGATAATTAAACGATCAATAAGCGAGCATCGATGTACGAACGATACAACGGAAGTATTTGATACGATTCGACATCTCATTTTGAGGATATTCATTCCGTGATTTCAAACGTTATTCTATAATCAAAAGTGAAATAATAATGCAAATATTCTTTTTTATTTTCTTTTTTTTTTTTTTTCTTTTTTTTTTCAAATATAATCGATCGTAACGTGGCCCGAATATAGAAAGTTACATGTTATAGAGACAATTCAACGGGAATACTCAGGACAGAGTTCGTGTTAATGCGGAAAATCCTGACTAAAGCTCCCATTTAACAGGCAAGATTACGGGTAATACACCTGATAAGGATTATAGAGAGAGACAGAGACAGAGAGAGAGAGAGAGAGAGAGAGACCTCGTCTCCTTTCCCCACTTACACCCCTCGTTTCCTTCGCGGCAACCTCTCGTAAAATGAAATACCTGGGTCGAGACCGGAAGAGTGGGTCTTCGCATAACGGAATTGTCCTCGTCTTTGAATAATTAAGCTTCTTTGCCTCGCGGCCAAAGCTCCGAACCGGCGATCCCGCGCTTTGGAAGACCTTAGGGAATGAGAGAGAGAGAGAGAGAGGGAGAGAGAGAGAGAGAGAAAGAGGGGAGAGTTAGAGGGATGAAGAGAAGTGACTTTATCAAAGGTACATTACTAATTCTCGTCCCATCGAATTAAACGCTTGGGACGTGCAACTTTCGCAAGTCGGTCCTCTTCCTCTTTCCCTTTATCCTCCTCACCCTCCTTACGACCTTTCTTTATTTTATATCTTCTTCGTTTTAACAATTCCTCCTCCTCCTCCTACTCTTCTTTCTTCTCATTCTCCTTCTCCATCTCTCCTCCCCCATCCCTTTCGCTACTTCTATATCGTCTTCTCACGTAAAGGCTAAGAAATGCCCTCTTGCATCGTGAAAACGTAGGTACTTCGTTAGCCTGACGTAAACTTTCGCTTAATTATCAACGAGCAAACCAAGAAGAAACATTCTCGAAGGTTTCTCGGCTTCCGAAACTTTCAACTTCAACGACGTAATTATCGAACAACGGGCTAGATCTAGAACGAAATGCACATTTGCACCGTATAATCGTTTCCCTTACGTATATATACTATTTGCCGAAATTAGGGTTATAAGATATATTGACAAATTGTCGTTCATTAGCGTTATATCACGAGGAATCATCGATCGAATATTAATCTAATTGAATTATTTCAATCTTCTCAATTTTTTTCAATCTTTTCAATTTTCTCGATTTTGTTTCATTCATATTTGGAGCTCTGTTTTTTTTTCTTTTTTTTTTTTTTTCTTTTTTTTTGCAACTAAAGCAATTGAAATTATTAGAATCTCTTGATCTATCGCATTATTTACGATCTTAAATTATGTTGATTTATTTCTCTCTCTTTTTTTTTTTTCCTTCTTTTTTTCAATCACGCATCGATGCATTATCAAAAAATTATTAATGACAAAATGTAATATTATTGATAACGTAACGTCGAAATTGCGTGAAACAATTAGAAGGAATAAACGTTAGAACTATAGTATCCTAACCGCCACAGCTAATCTCAAAACGGATAAATAAGCAAACAATATTCAGGGAGTACATGGATAATGGAACTAACACGTTTCGACAGCAAGCGTTAGGTAGAGCAATAGGATGTCGATGAATCAGCGATAATATCCGAATCGAAATTGGATATTTGATAAGCAAACGCGATGCAGCTAATCTCTCGTGCGTACCTACCGATACGTTAGATATAAATCAATTGATACGTTTAGTAATAAAATTGAAATAAAGTGTTAACTCATTGTGCGCGCGCGCGCTTCTATATGTGTACGTGTATCCGGGTGTATGCGTGTGTGTGTGTGCATGTGTGTGTACATGTGCGTCCTGTATAAGTTTTAAATTAATAAAACGATCAATCTTAATTAGAGGAAATCAAAATATTTATCTCGATGTATTTTTATTTTCATTGATCTTTTTTAAAAGCTACGAATCGATATATATATATATATATAATATTCAAAACTACAATGGATTCTATGCGTCCATAATTGTTTTTCAACTGAAACGTTTGAAATTCTTTATTACTTTACTATACCCCTATTTGTATTATTACATAGATTCGATAAAAAAATATTTATTGGTTTTGACGTTGAAAATTTTCAAAAAGAATTACAACATATAATATACGTGCCCTCTCTCTCTCTCTCTCTCTCTCTCTCTCTCTCTCTCTCTCTCTCTCGTACAGCTTTATTTTAGTCATACGTCGACGAAGAAACTTTTCTTCTGAAAATTGCTTTTCACGTCACGATTCAAGCATCCAGTAATACAATGGTATCATTATTACAAAGAAGAAAAGTCGACGTTGTTAGAGAAAAAGAGAGAGAAAGAGAGAAAGAGAGAGAGAGAGAGAGAGAGAGAGAGAAAGAAATCCGTTGTGTATTCTTTCTCATAATATCACGCAGCATAAAATGAAATTTTTCGTTTCGAGTAAAATTCGTGAATCCTAGAGAATAACTATACGCGAGTTGACTTTGATATTTTAAAAGGAAAAAAAAAGAAAAAAAGAAAAAAAAAAGAGAGAACAAAAGAAACTAACATCGTAAGAGGATCATTCGTAATGCAGGAAGATGTAAATTTATAGTCGATTAATTGCATTTCGTTAATGGCCAAGTTTGACGTTAATATTAATGGACAGTTTCGCTTAACAGCAGATATTACCGGCTTTATTTCGTGACTTCGTTATATTTTACGTAACCAATGAAGAAAATGGTTGAGCAATTTTCTCGATCAAAGAAAGAAAAAAAAAAAAGAAAAAAGAAAAAAAAAGAAAAGAAGAAGAAAAAATCAGGAAATGAAAAAGAACAGAAAAAAAAAAACAAAAACTGTTAAAAATTTATTACATTTGAAGAAAATCGCGAGAAAAATACAAATTCGATAGGTGAAAAAAATAAACATTTTTACGAATAATTTATCTCACCTTTGTCAATAGAATAATCTTACCTAAATGCAATTAGGAAATATTCGAACTATTCTAATTATTCAATTCTTTTTATGAACGAATCTATATATCGATTGTACGATTTCTCTTCCATTTTATCTGTATATCGAAAAGTTAATTAGGCATGAGCCCATTGCGGTGAACCAATTGCGAATCGCATTCTCTCTCTCTCTCTCTTTTTCTTTTTTTAAGTGCTCGTAACTGTCTTTTAACATCGACGTCAAACATAAAAATACTCTAAATAAAGTTTTACCCATTCCTGCTATAATTCTATTTAACTACACCAATTAAAATATTTAGTTTTCCTGCCTTCATTCTTGTCTCATTCCAAACAATAAAAAAGAAAAAGAAAAAAGAAGAAAAAACCGACAGGAAATCACAAAAAAAAAAAAAAAGAAAAAAAGGGAAATGAAAACGAAGGGAAAACGAACGTATCTTAGAGAAGATTGACGAGGGTAGAGGTAGGGGGGGGGGAGGTAGAGGGAGGATGGGGAAAGGACATAACTAAATAAAAAAAAAAAAAAAAGTTTACGCGGGTATGTCTAACGCGTGTCTCTAACGATTAAATAAATAAATAAAAAAAAAAAAGAAAAAAAAAAAAAGAAGAAGAAGAAGAAAGAAAGAAAAAGAAATAAAAAAGAGACTTGAATGAGTAGATACGCGTAATAGAAAAGAAAAAGAAAAGGATAAGAACAAAAGGATCATACAAAAAAAAAAAAAAAAAACAAAAAGAAGAAAATAATAATTCCCCGATAAGATAAACACTAGACACGATAACATCCACGCGATATCCATCTCGATATATCTCGAAATCGTCTAAGTAATTCGTAGATGGATCGATGAAAGGGCAATTGACGAAATTATACGTCGAGGAATAGAATGAATGACCGACTACCGGTGGATGGTCCGTTCGGTAACATCCAACGACGTAGGCTATCCCTAAATTCTAATAACATGTCATGATTTTACCTAATAACAGTGATCCGATTTCGGCTCATTTAAATATTGTACTATGTTAGAATATAACGCCATAGGTCGTTTGCACGTAATTTAAACGTCTCGATGAAATATTCAATAGTCTTGTAAATTCTTTCTTTCTTTCTTTTTTTTTTTATTTATTTATTTTTTCTAATCGGAAAGCAAAAAAAAGAAGAAGAAAAAAAAAAAGAAGAATAACGAAACGTGGCCCATTAACGACATATTACATGTCTTCTTTGTAGCCACGAAAAGAGAGAAAAAAAGAAAGAAAAAAAAAAAAGAAAAAACAAATCAAAGAAATACCTCGAAGTATATATAATCGAATAAATGGCAAATCCTTTTTATCTCGCAATTATATCGATGGAGTTCACGAGTGAGAAACGATCAAAAACGGATTTAATATTTTAAACGTTAACGCGTAAGAGTTATTATACACTATACATCTATTACGTGACTGTACGTTCTAATATATATATATATATATATACATATATACATATATATGAACGTTGCATTCATATGTATTCACACATAGTAGTAGAACATAGATATCTGTATACATATCTCTATGTGACATAAATACATATATAGTTCGAAAATTCAACGATTCAATATCTCTATCTGTCTCGGTTATATACGGGCATATCTAGAGAAATTTTCACGATGGAACACAAATAGAAAGAGTATCGTTACCGTTAACGAACCATCGATTTCCATAAATTGAATTCTCACACGATCGTATAGTACCTACCAAAAAAAGAAGAGAGAAAAAATAAGCGGGAACGGCGGGTTGCTTCCTCTTGATCGTAGGCAATAGAATATGTATAATTCTATACAGTCACGAAAGATCCTCCGGAGAATTGAGTTTATTATTTTAATTGTTTTTTCCCCTCAATTTTTTTCTTTTCCTTTCTTTTTTGTTTTTGTTGTTTTTTTTATTTTATTTTTCTTTTTTTTTTTTAGTTCGTAAAACTCGTGGATGAGGATTAACACGGGCTTCTTTTTTTTTTTTTTTTTTTTTTTTTTTTTTTGAAGTAACGAAACTCGATCGAAGGAAGTTTATTCGCGCACTTTTTCGCGCCGTTCACCGCAATGACGATAACACAATGCGGCGCGGATATGAGATAAGTTCGGAATAATAATTGAAATTATTCAAGTCAGTTAAAAAAAAATGATTGGTATCATTGTGTAACGAAAAAGAGTCGAGAGAGTACACACGATCGAACGTATATTTCTTTTTTTCTTTTTTTTTATTTGGAAACAACACATTATTACTTGGTCCTTTTTTATTTTTTGATTTGTTTTGTTTTCTTTTATTTTCTTTCCTTTTTCTTCTTTCTTCTATCTTCTTTCTTCTTTCTTTTCTTCTTTAGTCCATCGAGATCATTCAATTAATTTTCTCTTTTTTTCCTCTTCTTTTTTTTCTCCTCTAAGCGAACGATCACTTTCACCAATAACACCATCGATCGTATAGATCTCGAATGTTCACCATAAGATCCATCGATGGAAAAAAGATAGAGAGGGAAAAAGAGAAGGAGAGGGAGAGAGAGAGAGAGAAAGAGGGGGATAGGGGGGAGAAATAGATAAAGAGATAAGAAAGGAAAAAAATAATTCAACGATCGAAAGAAACACTAGATCGATCGTCCATCTTCGTCCTTAATGATATCGCGCGAATCCTCATCCCGTTATTCCGGAGTAGAAATCACTCTTTCGTAGCTCACTGCTATCCGTCACACTCGCGAAAAGAGGTCAAAGGTAGTAGGACTATTTTCAGGATACTCGGCTCCTCCCATTGGAGTAAAGAAAGAAACTCTTCGCAGTTCAAGTATTTTTTCCTTTCTCACTGTCTCTCTCTCTCTCTCTCTCTCTTTCTCTCTTTCTATCTCTCTTTCGTTTCTTCGAGAGGAAATTAAAGAGGAAAAAAAAAAAAAAACAAAGAAAAGAAAAAAGAAAAAAGAAATAAAACGATAAAGCGAAAAGAAAAGAGATAAACAAGAGGGATGAAGGATTAAAAAAAAAAAAAAAAAAAAAAAAAAAGAAGAAAGAAAACTGCTCCGGTCTTCGATGGGAGTTTAAAGACGAACGACGAAGAAAGAAAAATCAAAATTGAAATCGACAGGAAGAAGGATGAAGAAGGAATGAAATCAGACAATACATACGTAAGGAGAAAAAGAAGAAAACAAAAAGGAAAAAAAATGAAAGAAGAAGAAGAGAGAGAGAGAAAAGGGAAAATGAAAGAGCCAAAAGAGAATGCAACGAAAAATGGGGCGAGGAGAAATCAAAAAAAAAAAAAGAAAGAAAAAAAAATGGGGGGGGGGGGGTAGAAAAAAAAGGAAAAAAAGGAAGAACGCGCGAACAGGTTTGCGACGTCACTCTTTAAACAAATTAGCTTCCTTTGAAAATTCTTTGTTTGCTGCCGCGAGGATGCGCGCGAACGAGCCGCCAAAGAACGCGCCTCGAAAAGGGGGATGGAAGGGGAGAGTATCTATGTATACGCGGATGTTAGCCGAGCGGGTAAAATGGTACGAACGAACGAACGAACGAACGAACGAACGTAGGAACGTAGGAACGTAGGAACGTAGGAACGTACAAGAGAGACAACGAGAGAACGAGGAAACGAGCGAGAGAGCAAGCAAGCGAGCGAGCGATGGTTATGCGCGAGCGACGCGTCGTGTTGTTGGAAACCGACTAAACCCCGAGAGCCGTCCTGCACCCCCGGATGCCGCGCATGCCCCTTCTTCGAACCCTACGGTAACTCTCTCTCTCTCTCTCTCTCTCTTTCTCCCTCTCTCTCTCTCTCTCTCTCTCTCCTGCTCCTCCTTCTCCACCACTTCCAACCTTCTCTCATCCACCTCTTCTCTTCTCTTTCTCCTCCACCTCTGCTTTCTCCTCTTTCTCCTCATCTTTCTTTTTTTCTTTCTCCTCCTCCTTCTCCTCCTCCTCTACAACCCAACACGTGCCGCCCCCAAAACCACGGTGACTTCATCTTTTTTTCTTCATATCGTATAAGTGCCCTTCTTCTCTCTCTTTCTCTTTCTCTCTCTCTCTCTCTCTCTGTCTATCTTTCTCTCTTTCTATCTTTCTCTCTCTCTCTCTCTCTCTCTCTCTCTCTCTCTCTCTTTTTTTTTCTATCCCGTCTATTTTATCCCTTTTTTCTTCATACCCTTTTATTCCTATTTTTCCATTATTATTCTTATTATTATATACCCTTATTTACAGAATTATTCGCATCTCGTTGTAATAAGAATTTTCTTCCTCTTAATTCAACCAAAACTACGAAACCCCAGATATATTTTAGCTATCGGCGATATAGATAACTGATAGGATCGTTAGATGAGTTTAATATATTCCTTTTTATTAAAAGAATATTTCTGAAAAGAAAAAAAAAAAAAGAAAAAGAAAATGAAAATAAACAAAAAATTAAGAAAAAAAATAAAGAAGAATAAAAGAAGGAAACGCTTTCTCTTTTTCCTTTTTTTTGTTTTTCTTCTTGCTTTTCTATATTTCTTCTTCCTTTTTCCTTTATCTATACGAGAAACAATTTCAGGGGTAGGTGGGGGGCGGGGGGGGGGGAGGGAACGGGGAGATATGTAATGATTAATCGCAACGCGATAACGAGAAGTTTCGAACGAGTTTATGAGTTTATTGTTAACGATAAACAAAAAAAAAAAAAAAACAAAAAATAGAAAAAAAAAAGGAAAACCTGCCGGTGGGTTCGAATTATGTTGACCGATACTAGTTTATAAACCTGTTATATATATACATATTTATATAAGTTCATACGTACACCTGGGTATGGAGAATGTTTTTCGATGGTAAAACGAGGAAAATGAAAATTTCACGAGGGTTGAAAGAGATAGGAATATCTTGTGAGAAAAGGTGAATTTGAATTTTCAACCTAAACCCCGAAGCAAACAGGCCAGAAATTGGAGCAACGTTGAAACATATGCGAGATCATCTCTCGTTCGTTTTAAATCATATAAACTTTGTGATAAATACGAAACTGTACATGGTACATGTATCCCTTGTGTATATATATATATATATATTTACACACATACACATATGTATAATGTATAAATATCCTTGTTTTCTTGCGAACGTATATAGAAGTGAAAGAGGAAAAGGAGATGGTGTAGAGAGGTGGAAGGTTAGGTGAAAGGGGTGTACGAGGGAGGAGGTAGATGGAGATTCGTAGGAAGCGCTAATGGAACGTGGTGAAGCTGTGGTTGATGCTGTGGCGTTGGCGCGATCCTCGAAACCATGTTGAGCTTGAGAATGCCCTGCTCGAAAGTATTCAACGTTGAGATTAAGAAGAGAGCGATAAGAAATAAAGAGAGAGAGAAAGAGAGAAAGAGAAAGAATAAAAGAATGATTAATTCGAAGACGCACTTCTCTACGTCCTCAACGAGGGAGCTTCGTTAAAATCGAGATTCATAGCACGAAAAGTGAGAATAAGCGATTGGACAATGAAGAGAGAAGGGTAAAAAAGGGTTTGCCAAGGGTTGCGATAGACACCCTCCTTCTTCTTCTTCTTCTTCTTGTACTTCTTCTTTTTTATTCTTTTTCTTTCTTTCCTTTTTTTTTCTCTCTCTATCTATCCCTTCCCTTTGCACTTGTTTTCGTTTTTTTTCTCTTCAATTTTTTTTTCTTGCCTATTCTTTCCTTTTCTTTTTTCTTCTCCTTTCTTTTTTTTTTTCTTTTTTCTTTCTAACCAGTCTTCCTCATCAAGAGGCTATTGATTTATTCTTTCTACAGGTGTGCCTCTCGCTTGTTTCTCCTCGCAAAGAACCGCGTGAACATTCGTCTTTTTTTCTTTCATTCTTCTACTTCTTCTTCTTCTCCTTCTTCTTCTTCTTCTTCTTTTTTTTCTCTCTTTTTCGCTATTTCTTTTCTTTTCTTTTTTTTTCTTTTACTTACCCGTATTTTTCTTTCCTCCAGAGTCGCAATCGCCTTGTCGTTGTTCGTTGGTTCACCAAGTAGTAGACACTTCAATTTTTTATCTCGAAATCACAACAATGCCGGCTCGTTAAATCCTCTCTGCCCCTTTTCTTTTTCTTTCTCTCTCTCTCTCTCTCTCTCTCTCTCTCTTTTCTCTTTTTTAGTGATTATTTTTATCTTTTTAATTTTTTCATATTATTTTCTTTTTCCTCCCTCTTTCTATTCTTCCTTTTTCTCCTATTTTTTATTTCTACGTAAAATCTTCCACTACACTTTTTCTCCTTCCCCTTTCGTCGTCGTTTTTCATCCCTTTTCTTTCTTTTCTTTTTATTTTTTTTCGGTCCCTTACCCCCTAGCAAAAGATTCAAAATCCTTCTGTCCAACACCATTGTATTCAATCTCTTTTCTTCTTTTTCTTCTTCTTCCTCTTTTTTTTCCTTCTTTCTTTTCTTTCTTTTAAAGAGGGAAAGGGAAGTGAAAGAAAGGAGAAAAGTAAGTAAAAGACAGACAGAGAGAGAGAGAGAGAGAGAGAGAGAGAGAGAGAGCGAGAGAGAAGGAGAGAGGGAGAGAGTTTTAATAACCACTTTGGATGAATCTTTGCCCCTCCGGAAGATCGACAGGGCTCGACGAGGAAGGATGACGTTATCACGATTATCAGTCAACCAGTTATCGTTGAGATGCTTTATCTTGAGATAAGAGATAAATAATTCTTTGGAATATAAATGTAAAAGGGGGAGAAATAAGTAAGTAATAAAAACGAAAAGAAAATTATAAAAGAAATAAAAATAGAACTAGAAAAGGAAAGAGAGAGAGAGAGAGAGAGAGAGAGAGAGAGAGTGAGAAAGTAAACATGAAAGAAAAAAATGAACTTAACTCAAGTTGCGAGTTACTCTATAATTGATCCGATTCACGTCGAAAAGTTTCGACGTAAGATTCAAAGGAGGATGGGTCGGTTTAGATGGTAGTGTTGGTGGTGATGTTGATGACGGTTGGGAGAGAAGAGGGGATGGGAGAAGGGAAGGGAAAAGGGGAAGGTGAAGGAAAATCAAGATGGAAAGGAGGCAAGACACTCGGCCGGAAGAACTTTTCAATTTCCTCTCCTTCGCCCTTTGCTAACGTAAGGAAGAAAACTCTTTATGGAGGTGAACGTTTCGCATTACCAAACGGCCCTTCTCAGTCGAGCATCCCTTCTTCTTCTTCTTCTTCTTCTTCTTCTTCTTCTTCTCTTTCTCTTTCTCTCTCTTTCTCTCTTCATCCCTCATCCCTTCTCTCTCTCTCCCCCTCCCCCCTTTAGCCGAGGCTTTTTCATTGATGTTTGAGATCGATATATAGTAGAACGAGATATAAAGAGAATCGATATTACCTACTTCTCATGTCAATCCTTAACGAGAGTAAACGCGCTCGTTTACCAAATCCTAAGGATCACGAGAAGAGGGTATCATTAGCAATCCTCAAAAGGGCTGCTTTGGTTTCTCTAGATCATTGGTAAACAAAAGTGCAAATACAGAGGGAAAACGAAAAAAAAAGAAAAAGAAAGAAAAAAAAAAGAAAAAAAAGTAAAAAAAGAAAAAACGTAAAAACGAAAGAAAAAGAGAAACACTGAGAAATTAATTTATATATTTAATTATATATATATATATATATATATAATTAAATCATATTAAATAATTCATTTGGAACACGTACGATAAATGTACGTTAAATTTTTACGAATACGAGAAAGGAAGAAAGTATTATTTATTAGTCAATAAAGATTCATCTAATTGCGCATGTGCAATTAAGTATAATTACTAATGCAATAGCTTATACAGACAATTAGGTTAATCTTATTGAATAATTAATTGCGTACTTATATAAAAATATATTCGTTTCTTTTTCTTTCTTTTTATATTTTTTTTTCTTTTATATATATATATATGTGTGTGTGTGTGTGTGTGTATATATATATATATATATTTCTTATCACCAATTTATTTGTCATTCTTCTTACATTTCCAATTTCTTTTTATTGTTAACTTCTTTTGCGTTGTATTGAAAAATTAATTATACAATTACAGATATATAATAGAGTTAATTAAAAGTAGAAGAGAAGGGGCAATAAAATAAATGTACAGTAGAGTCTTGATAATAAGAATTAGATGAAATAACTAATCGAATATTCTAAAGACGTAACGAGACGATTGTATTCGTCATGCATCTGATTTTCTTCTACAGTAACAAACTTGCGCATTTAACGTTAAGCAAACTAAATTGGCCATTAGTATAACTGACGAAACTCTGGCAATAGCGAATTTCCCATCCTTGTCTCTTCTTTCGAAATTTCTCTCTCTTTCCATCCTTCTCCTTCCCTCCTTCTCTTTCTCCTTCCTTCCCTCTTTCTCCTTTCTATTTCTCTTTCTATTTCAAGACCCTTAAACTCTCCCGTATAACCAACAGCACCATTTCCCTTCGATTTCGAAACGCGGCTCCCTTGAACTTTCCTATTAACTGGTTAATTTGAATCCGTCCCGTCTTGTGACACGTGACTAACGATCAAACGCCTTGCTTTTCTACTCACAACGCGAACTTTCCTTCCTACATTATAACATAGTACGACATAACTGGTGTCAGCGATTTTCTTCGGGATGTTCCTGTTGACTTTCGATCAAAAGAGCAACGCTATATATAACCTTTATATTATATATATATATATATATATATATATATATAAAATTTTTTATGTATTAAATGTATATATAGCATAAAATTTTTAAATGTATTAAATGTATATTTCGAGATCGAAGGAAAAAAAAAGCAGATCTCTATCGCGTATAGAAATGAAAGAACCTAAATATATGATATATATATATATATATATATATACATATATATATATATATTTATTTATATATATATGCATAAACTTTTTAAATATATTAAATGTATATTTCGAGATCGAAGGAAAAAAAAAGCAGATCTCTATCGCGTATAGAAATGAAAGAACCTAAATATATGATATATAATATATATATATATATATATATATATATATATATATATATATATATATATTTATATACATACATACAATACATAGCGAACTTAGTAATATACGAAATACACGAGTGTATTGTTGCCGTCCGAGCATTCATTAAAATTTATTTCATAGTTTTCATTTTGTTTTAGCTGTGACCTACCTACCCCATGTTATGTTATAGACAGCGAACCCTTTAGAAAATCATGGCCTTTAATATAATATAAATATTCTTTAACGATTAATAAAATTCACATAGCAGGTATTATCAAAAAGTAAATGCTTATTATATTGCTTGATTGAAGATTGAAGAAATGACGTTCCATTAGCTGACAGAATGGTCGAACGAAAAAAGAGAAGGAAAGAAAAAAAAAAGGACAAAGGAAAGAAAATATTTGTCCTTCTTTCTTTTTTCTCGTTTTTCCTTATTTTCTCTTCCCCCCTTTTTTTCTATTTTATTCCTATATATATATATATATATTTTTTTTTTCTTCCCTCCTTTTTGAAACTTTTCTACCGAAGCTCGAAACATTATTCGTGAAAATTTACTTAACGTTCGTTATTAATAAAGCTCCGTTCCACGAATCCGACGTTATACCGTAACGTTTTACTTGAACGTATAATAGAGCTTTAATAGTTACAACGTAATCACCTTACAACGACCACGAGGACGTTGAACGAAAGGAAACGCGAGACCTACTTTTCAAACCGGAGAGAAAACCGGTCATGCAACGATCCGTTGAACGGGCAGTCCCTGAAGATGGATCGCTTTGTGATATTGTAAAAGGGCAAACCCAAACGCAAAAGCGATTTTCTTTCTTTCTTTCTTTCTTTCTTTCTTTCATTCATTCATTCATTCATTCTTCCTTCCTTCGTTTCGTTTCGTTTCGTTTCGTTTCGTTTTCTTTCTTTCTCTTTTTATTTACGATTAGAAAATGTTCTTCGAAGTAAATATATATATATAAAAAGGAAGCAAAGGACAGCTCTTAAATTGAATTTAATTATGAAATCGTTTCGTTTAGGTGAACGTATGATTCTCATATAAACTTCTCTCTCTCTCTCTCTCTCTATCTCTATGTCTCTCTGTCTCTCTGTCTCTCTCTCTCTGTCTTCGATACAGCAATGCAACAAATCGAAAACTTCAAGAGAAACCCCCTCCGTCCCCTACCCTTCCCCCTCCTCTCCACCAATGTTTGAATGCGCTCTCACGCTAATTCGCTAAACCGAAAACTTTGCGTTATCCATGTAATATGCATCGCGTAGTTATGCAGCCGAAACGTACGAATTTCCGTACGGAACGTAGAATTATTACTCTTAGTATATACTACGATTACGTCATTTCTAGTCGGTCACGAGAGTTAACGGTTAAGCATTGAGCTTTCGGTCGAAAATACTTTGAGGATTACGTATGCCCCGAAGTATATGGGGTACGTCACAAACAAACATTACGATTATTCGTTCCGACATCTCGTTGAAATTTAAACGAAACGTAATGTTGCTCACCCACCTCCCGTCTTATTCCTTTAACCAAACTACCTCCCTCCCCCCGCCCCCACTCTCCAATCCCAGTCCAACCTATCTCATTCCACACATCTGTTCAAACGAATTTACGATCAAAAAGCACGGAGTTGATCGAACCGAGAATAATCTACTATCTACTAACCCACCCACCCACCCCCTACTTACATTTATCCATCCCTCTCTATCCTACAAACCTCTCCTCAATTACCTCTATTTCTATTCTATCTCTATCCCTTTTAAAAGGGTTTATTATTATTTCAAAGAGTGTTTTATTGCTTAAGAAACGAAGATGTGTATATGTGTTTTCGTGTAGGTATATATATGTACATATGTATATATAATGTTTACCATATTCTATGTAGAATCGTATTGTATGAAATTTTAACGAATACTTTCAACACAAAAGAGATATATACCACAAAGCAACCGTTGAGATAGAGAAAAGGCTAGAGAGACATTAACAAAGTGGCGTAGAGCGGTCAGCCCTATAAACTGTGGCCAAGTGAAATGTCGAGCGAGCTGCTGTTATTACGGGTCGATGCGTAACAGAGGGCTTTCACTGTTAACTCCAAACGGTTGGATATCTGGCATTTGGGAGCTTTACAGAGCAACTCGTAAAACGATTTTATCCGGAAAACTCTTATCGGTGATGATCAACGCGTTAACATTTAACTATTAAATATCTCTGAAATCGGTCCAATATATATGTATATATACATATATATCTATTCATAATAAATTGCTCTATAATTTATAAGAATTTCACCAGTTTTAATATACGAAAAAAAAAAAAAAAAAACAAAAAATTGCAACTGAGAAATGTGTCTCGGTATATAAATTATGATTCATGAATTAAGGATACGTGTAATATTTAATAACAATTAATTTATATTGTAATGTGTCGAATATTAATTAATTTATATCGAATATTAAATATTCTTTAAATCTGTTTATTGATTGATAATAAAATTTGCAAAATTTTAATAATGACATAAAATTCAGATCAGTATTATCGAAGAACGTAGAAAATTACATCCATGAGAAATGCATCTCAGCAAGAAACAGAATTGGCTCGAGGTACGTCTACTGTTGAATATAACAAGTATTTCATAAAATTTTATATATATATATATATATATGTGTGTGTGTGTATGTGTGTATCAAAGTATGATATAGATTGACAATAACTACTTGTTAAAAAATCGAAAGAATTCTGAATATTACTGTCGAAGAACGTAGAGAATTGAATCTGAGAAATGCATCTCAGCAGGAAACAGGACTGGCACGTTTAATTACATCCTACATCGCGTATATAACCAACATATACGTACATGCATATATATATATATATATATATACATATATGTATATAGATACCCTACGATTTAATCATCGAATTCAATGCATAGAAGGGATTATTCGTCACGATTATCGAACAGACGAGAGGATGAATGAGAGAGAGAGAGAGAGAGAGAGAGAAAGAGAGAAAGAGAGAGAGAGAAAGAGAAAGGGATAGACATCCTTGAGAATTTCTTACGATGAACGAAGAAAATAGAACTACGTTGATATGCGTCAAGAGTGTTCTGGCTAATCACAATTCGTTCTGTTGAAACAACGAAGAAATTCGTTCGTTAGAATAGTAGTACGCTAGAGGAATTTCGACGAATTCTAGGGAATTACGTTAACCGTTAGCATCTCCCGTTCGTATCATCTTGTCGACTTAATGCGAGACGTCTGCCATTGAAGAGGGACGGAGAGAAAGGAGGGATAAGAGAAGGAGTAGGTGGGCTGGCGGACTAGTGGATGAGGTGGGCCAGAGGATGAGGTGGGTTGGAGGAATGGGGAAGGTTACAAGCAACCCTCTTCGCGATCTTTCGTTGAAACTCGAAATTACAATTGCAGTAAGGAGACGACGATGATGACGACAACGACGACAACAACGACGACGACGACGACGACGACGACGACGACGACGACGAAGATGAGGACGATTGTTGCTCGATTAGTCCCCCGTATTACACAACCCTTAGGGAGAAGTGCTTTTGTGGAGGCCTACCTTCTCTTCTCTCATTTCCTCCTTCTACGCGTCTAAGTTTACCGCAAAAGGCCGCAGGCTGAACGACGTAAACACGTCTATCGTACGTTCGCGCTTACCCTCATCTTTGATCACTTTGAGGCCGTACTTCTAACTCCTCCACATCATCTCTCTCTCTCTCTCTCTCTCTCTCTCTCTCTCTTAGTCTTTCTCTTTCTAAGTTGCGAGTATGTAGAAATGTAAGAATTTAGATCAATGAAATTGGATTAAACATTACGTACGTATTTACGACATGTACGTACGTTTTTATTCGATAAACTTATGTTTATTGGCTCGGAAAAATAAATATCTCAGTGACAAAGTTATATTACGAAGTTGGACAGGTAAAAGTTATGTGCTGATATGGATACATTTATATATATATATATATATATATATATATATATATATATTTTTTTTTTTTTTTATTATACATTAAACTTTGAACTTTTTGATTCAATTATTTATCAGTCAACATTCAGGAAATATTATAGTATCGACACATACACACACACATATATATATATATATATATACATGTATATATAATCTGAAGTTAGATGGGACATGTATATATCGTGTCATAAGAATATAAATTACAATTTTATCGTCGAGTTACATGAACTCGCATTATACGAGGATATCCTGTATTAAATTAAAATTATGTAAATTAACTTTCACAATAATTAAAAGTAACAATGGACCGATTAGGAGAAATAAATTGATTAAACTTTGTCATATATATCGTTGATGATTATTCTTATATTTTTTATATACTTGAAATTTTGTCGTTATGATTATCCCATAAGGATTAAATCTTTCCCTCCTATCCTTCTCCTCCTCCCCTTCCCGTTCATATTCATTATATCTTTTAACCAGACATTTTCTTGATTATATAATTATATTCCATTTCGTGTTAAACCATAGTACTTTCGAAAAGCCAGCTCTCTCTCTCTCTCTCTCTCTCTCTCTCTCTCTCTCTCTATGTTATATACGTTCGTAGTGTCTTTTGTTTCCGAACATTAGTGCTCACCGTAGTAGTAGAGTTTAGAGAACGGCCATATTGCTTCCGTAGCATTAACCTTCCAGGGTCCGTGAGGTAAGTACACAGGCGTTAAATTTACTCGAGCACATCTTCTCTCTAACCTACCTTCCTTCCTTCTACGGACTTATCGTTAACAACAAGGGACTCGTTATGGCCGCGCAAGTCAAAGTTTTAAGAAAGAGAAGAGAAATGAAAGTTTAATTTTTCTTCTTTCCTTCTTATTATTTATTTCTTTATTTATATTTATTTACTTTTTTTTCCCCCTTTTTCTTTCTTATTTGGTCTCTTTCATTTTTGTTCCTTTTGTTTCTTTTTTTTTGTTTCTCGAGGTATAACTAAAAAAAAAAAAAAAAATAAAAGAAAAAAAAAAAGCCGACTCGGCGCAAATCCTCCACCACCAAAGAAACTCGATATTCAGGGCGAAAGAGGTACCTACTATGGCTGACAAATTTTGTCTCCTTAGTTTCGATCGATTTCCCAAGACGCGCCCAAGGGGTAGAACGGAAAGTCTCTCAGCATCGTATCGTGACTTCCAGTTGAAGTAGGTTGCGTCCTGTCCTTCGAGCGACTTCGCCCCCCCCCTTCCCCGTACGAAATCGTAAGAAAAGTTACGTTCTCGGATTTTCCTCGATTGCCTATTCATAGATTTTCTCTCTTTTCTTCTCTCTCTCTCTCTCTCTCTCTCTCTCTTTCTCTCTATCTATCTCTGTTTCTTTATCTATATGTGATTTAGTCTTTAAAAGAAGAAGGGAGAAGAAGATATTCGATTTTCGAATGTGTAAAAAAAAAAAGGAACAAAAAAGAAAAATAAAAAGGACAGAGAGAGAGAGAGAGAGAGAGAGAGAGAGAAGAGACATCCCTCAGATATATATCTTAACTTACCGTTGGTTAAACGTTTATATCAAAGAGGAAAGAAAAAGGAAGAAAGAAAGAAAGAAAGAAAGAAAGAAAGAAAACGAAAAGGTAAATAAATCCTAACGGAGAGAAAAAAGAGATACGTATTTTCTAATTTAAAGATGTGATTAGCTATAACCTACTTAATCCACGAATCCCAGGAGACGGTAATGGGTACGAAGGTGAAAGGGACGAAAAGGGATCCTGCCAAGGTTCCATACCCGATGACCTCGCACCCTTGTCTCCCCACTCGTTCAGCACCCATCCCCCTTCATCCCTTCTACTTCTCCTCCTCATCCTCCTCATCCTCCTCATTCACCTACTACACCCACTACTCAACCTTCGGGATATTTATGACGTTGGTAAAGGACGTCGAGGGGATGAGCGGGAAAAGAGGATATCGTCGGGAAGATTCACAGCGGCTTGGAAACAAAAATAATCGGGCCTCCTGACAAGCCAAATACCGTAAATACAAATTTATTAGCGGCACCATTCGAAAAGAAGAAGAAGAAGAAGAAGAAGAAGAAGAAGAAGGAAAAGAAAGAAAAAGAAAGAAAACCAAATTGTTCATCGAACCGTAGTAATTTTCGATTTTGTCAGATGGTTACCGAGGGTCGGATTTTATTTTTAAAAGGATTAAGCAAGAACGATAATTGACGTTGCAAAAATTGCTGGCGCTATTTTTTCTTTTCTTTTTTCTCCTTTTCTCTCTCTCTCTCTCTCTCTCTCTCTCTCTTTTCTTCTTCTTCTTTTTTTTTCATTCTTTTTTTGACCTTTTTTCTCTTCTTTTTTTATCCTGCTATTTTCGACCCAAATGGATTTTAATAATGCTTCCGAGAACGGCACTGTTGGGTACGGTGAAAAAAAAAAAAAGGAGAAAGAGAAAAAAAAAAAAAGGAAATTTGTTTCGAACGATCGTCGATTAGATTGAATTTCGTTGTTGATAAAGAAATCGAGATATATCGGTCACAATAATTTCGAGGCTATTTTAAAGTGTTTTTCATTTTGTTGTCGTTTTTTTATTTCTTTTTTTTTCTTTTCCTTTTTTTTCCTTTTTTTTTTTTTCTTTTTTTTTTTTTTTTTTTTTTAATGCGTTCGATTCAAATATATATTTTTTCTTTTTAATTTTTTTATCGATGTTTATCTCTCTCTCTCTCTCTCTCTCTCTCTCTCTCTCTCTCTCTATTTTGCGTTCTACTTTTTTATTTTTGAAGCTTCAATGAAAAATATAACAACGATCAAGCCAAAGAGAGAGAGAGAGAGAGAGAGAGAGAGAGAGAGAGAGAGAAAAAAGAAAATAGAAAATAAAAGAAAAGGAAAAGAAAATCCATTCTTATACAGGAAATAGATAAAGCGTATTAAGGTTGCTGCGCTTGCAAATGGGTCTCAAAATTGAACAAATTAAAAAATCATACTTAAGAGAGAGATATATAATATTTCAGTTTTGAGCTTTCGCTCGAAGCGCAAGCTTTAAATTTCGAAATGCTTATTCGAATTCATGTTTATATTCATATTTTTATTTTATTTTCTTTTTTTTTTTTCTTTTTTTCTTTTTTTGTTTTCATATATCATCCGTACGGTGAGGAGACGTGCGGTGAAAAAGAGGAGGGAGGGTAAACGAGACGTCACTTTGGATCTCGTAAATCGTTGAACCGGAAAAAAAAGATGGTTAACCTTTTTTTTTATTCTATAGGCAAATTACTTTTTCATTTTCAACGATAAAGAAAACATTCTAATCCGTTTGAGTACTTGGCAAATATCATGCATCTGTATCGTGTTCTCAAACTTTCGGTAAAAGGACAAACGAATATTTTTCGTAAAGGAGTGCCATGTCGATCGATCTTTTAACTAATACAGAAAGATAAACACAAACACGCACACACACACACACACACATCCACATATATATGTCAAACAATATCCACGGAGTATTTTCCGACTTGATACGTTTCGTCAAAGTTGAATGGCATTTGGTCTTTGAAAAAAATCTGATGCACCGAAAGAAAAGAAAGGAATGCCTATAAAGAAAAGAGACAATAGCAGCAACAGTAACAACAACAACAACAACAACAACAACAACAAGAATGGCAACAGCAACGACAAAAGAAGAATTCTGCTTTCTGTAATATTTGCCCTATAGAGTAAAAGGGCTAACTCTTTTCTCAAGGACTTCCACTGGATGATCCATAAGAAAAGCTACTTTCTCGACATATTGTAGGGGAGCCACTACCAAAGATATGGATTTCTTCTTCTTCTTCTTCTTCTTCTTCTTCTTCTTCATTCTTATCTTCTAAAAAGCTGATATATTTATAGCGAGTAGGGATAACGGGAGGGAGTTATTGAATAAACCAGACTGATTTTTGATCTTTGATAGATTTATATATCAATGGAATATAAAAATCTTCTCAGATCCGTCAATATTTCTTATTTTGATAATTTACTTTTTACAAGATCATTATTAAATATATATATATATATATATATAAAGAGAATTTTCTTTTATTAAAATTTCTAAGAAATCGATATATCTCTATCATATAATAATAACAACTATCTTTATTTTTGATTAAATAAATCGACTTTTCATTAAATAAATTTATTTTTACAACGATTACTACTCTTTAGGATCATTGTATTGAATATAATCAAAAATAAATTATTAAATTTAAATTTAATTACTGATCTTCAATTATAATACGACGAATTGAAAATTGTACTTTATTATTATTATTATTATTGTTATTATTATTATCTCGTTTTTTTCTTTTCGTTCAACTAAATCAATACGCGTGCATATATATATATATATATATATATATATATATATATAAATATGTATAAAGATTTTTCGGATACATAAATCAAATAAATTTCTTTTCTATATGAATGATATAATGTTAGATAAGATGGTAAATCTTCTCTTTCACTGGCGTAAAATTGACTGGTACGCGAGCAAAATCTTAGGCAAAAGCTTGGCAAGGAATTTGCAAGGAATTCTCTTGGCCATACGTCGAGGGCACGTAAGTGAAGGGTGCAGGTTTGAGGGAAGTAGAGGAGAGGAAGGACGAGGCTAAGGGGTGAAAGAACGACTCGAATGGATTTACGAGTTCAGCGTTCGTGAAAATGGCTTTCACTAGGAGAGCTACGAGAGAAAGAGAGAGAGAGAGAGAGAGAGAGTGAGAGAGAGAGAGCCGTGACATACAAAGCTTTAGAAGCTGCGTCCTGAAAACTTGAAATCTAGAAGGAACGCGAGGAAAGGATGAGTTACTCCCAAGGAATCCTGTTTCGCGAGGAATTTGGCCGAAGGCCGATTAAACTTCGCGACCACCTGACGTCGTTCCCCTGCCATCCAAATTTTGTAGGTTAATATTAACTATAGTTTCATAAGATACCTTTAAATCCAAAAAAAAAAAAAAAACAGGTATTACATAAGTTAGGATATTGTTTTAATTTTGTT
>NC_062210.1:2285000-2322500 GCF_912470025.1 Vespa velutina
TCTTCCTTCCTCTTATTTTTTTCTCTGTCCTTTTTTTCTTTTCTCTCTCATTCTCTCTCTCTCTCTCTTTCTCTTTCTTGCTCTTCTCAAAGAGAGAAGAGTTTCCTTTCCTTCGTTCAGAAACTTCTCGTTCGTCCTTGTTATCTAAATCGTTCTAATCCCATTGGCTTGAAATTAACCACCTCCTTAAAGACATTTCTCACATTCCTTTTTCTATGTAATATATATATATATATATACATGTATATATAAATATACAAGACTTCTTTTTTTTTTTTTTTTTTTTTAATCAATAAAAGAAATACATGACGGGTTGAAATTTTCTTGGTCGAGGGTAAATGTGATTTTTAAAATCATCTGGGAGAATCTTTTACCTCACTCGTTCAAATACTTTTTTACTTTATATTTTTTTACTATATATATATATAATTGAATTTATAAAATTTTCTTATATTTGAACGTACAAAGTTGTTTTTTTCTTTGCTTTCTTTTTTTCTCCTTTCTTTCTTTTTTCCTCTTTACACGAAGTAATCGAAAAAAAAGGAAAAAAAAAAAAAAAAAAAAAGAAAGAAAGAAATAGAAATATTTTAATCATGAAATAAAGAATATTACTAACGCGGAATGTAATATACAATAATATATGATAATATGTTAATATCAGACGTCTGTACGAGACTTTCGTTGAAAAGAACAAAGCAGATATAAACGACTGTACGAGTAAACAGAGAATATTCCTTTGATAGTGAAACATGCGTTACGTTATTTCATTATATAACTCTCATTATTACGAAATAACTCTAACTAATTAATTAGTTAATTAAGTGAGTAATTAGTTAATTAATTGATTATCGTGCGTTAATGAATGAAACACAATTTTTTTTTCTTCTTTTTTTGTTTTTTTTTTTTTTTGTTTTTTTTTTTATTCCAACGAATCGTTTGGATTTAAAAGGGAAAAGATTGAATGAAACTTTTTATCATATGTTCGCTAGCATTAATAACGATCGTCAGCATACTATATTCATTGATTTCGTTTTCTTTGTTCTTTTTTTTTTTTTTTTTTTTTTTTACTATTATTTTCTTTCCTCCCGCCCCGCCTCACTCCATCCCGCCGCGCTTTTCTTTTACTTTTTTTTCTTTTTTTTTTTTTCTTTCCTAATCGATCGAGAAAATTAAAATATTATACAACGTTAAATACGGTGATTGATATGTCGATGATTACGTCTTTGAATTGAATGGTCGATTGTTTGCTTGTTCATGGTTTCAAACAGAAAGGCTGAAATGCATCTGCGTGTGACACGCAACACATTCTATACATCTAAATATATATATATATATATATATATATATATATATATATATACAACTAACCGTTCAATTTATATACATATATATATATATATATAGGTATATAGGTATATATGTCTATATGTATATCGTATGAATACGCAGGTGAGTAAAGACGATGTCATGCTGCGTCATAGACGGGCGAATGGTGGTCTTTGATGTATGCAACAGCATGCACGTAAGATTATCGTGAATCGTGAATCGTGCTCCGGCATATTAGCTCGATTTAACAGGCAGCCAACGGCCGTTAATTGCTCGCCATTCAAAACTGCATCATCTCGAAGGAGAGATCCTGGAATAACGTTTCATTCTATCAAATGAGGGATTTAATGTTCGAAATTCTAAGCATCGTTTAAAGTTATCGACACACTATTGCCGGATATTCCTAGAAATACGAACAAGCGAGACAGAGAGAGAGAGAGAGAGAGAGAGAGAGAAAGAAAGAGAGAGAAAGAGATAGATAGAGCGTTATCCTTGTCATGTCAATGTCTAATCTGCTCGTTATTTATACATTAGTATCTGCACTCTATCTATTTGCATTTAGACTGCACAGTTACGATATATGAAAGGGATCTTCTATTAGTTCGTATTAGAAAAAGGGAATCGTAGAATTTGTCTTCTTTTTTTGTTTCTTTTCAACTTTTCTTTTGCCTAAAATGAAATCTTTCTTTATGAAACTTGAAAAAAATCAAATCATAATTATTTCAGATACAAGATCGTTCTTTTATATATATATATATATTTTTTTTCTTCTTTTTGTATTTTCGTTTAATCCATGAATCAATAATAATACTTAATCAATATTAATATCGTAGAAATTTTAGATTAATTACTAATAGGTATAGATATTTAATCGATTAAATCTAGGGAAGAAATCAAAGGTTACGGAATCAAATGTAGATTGCCTGGGTTACCAGTAGATTCCATTTGAGGACGGTGTGTTCCCTGAGGGATCTTGGAATAATCGGATCTTAGCGACCAACGGAGCCTAGCAGATGTGTCAGGATTTCCTGGATTTGCACGTCCATTCGCATAAACAATCGATTCAACATGGTTCGCGTAATGCAACATGAAATCGGTCGATCTCCTTGGATCTGCATTAAGCGACAAGAAATTTATATATTCTCCCTTTTTGACTTAGACATTGATAATTTCAACGATAAGTCAAAATCCGTGATGCGGATTTATTCGAAAGATAGTAAATAAATGAAGAAGGGAAGAATAAGGGGATGGAAAATTGTAATTGGGGTACTACTACTACTACTAAATACAGTTTGGTTCTTTATCGCTGAGGTTCGTTCTATTGCTGATCGTTCTGAAAGTCCAATTAATCAAGAAGGATGAGAATTAATAGGAACGATGAAGAGAATGGAAAGAGGACGAAAGGGTACGTCGAAAAATATAAAAGAAAGGAAAGGGAAGGAAAGGGAATGTACCTACTATCTTCTACCTATATCCCCCCCATTTACCTAACCGTAAGGGATGACAATAATTAAAATTCAGAGAAGGATAAAATCATGGGACGAATTCTTTCGTATAGGACGAGTTCAACCATCAAAAAGGGGATTGCTGTTACTGGTTCTAACGATAATAGTAATGATGACGATGGTGATTGTGGTGGTGGTAATGGCACTACTACTACAAGAACGCGACAACGGAGAAGACACGTTTAAAAAGTAAAGAAAGAGAAAGAGAGAGACAAAAAAAAAAGAAGGAAAAGGAAAGGAAAAAGAAAAAAAAAAAAAGAAACAGAAGGGGGATGAAGAGGGCTGGACGAGGCTTTCGAGGAAACACGCCAAAAGGGACACTCGTAAGTTCTCCCTTCGCGTTACCAATGCGACGAGTAATTTGGAGAATGTCTCGCCTTTTCTTTCGCACTTCTCTTCTTTTCGTAACTTTACCCCCTCCCCCACCTCCAACCCTTGGCAGAGAGTAGAAGCAACGGTGAAGGTCCCGTGTAATCTTACCAGATAGCATCTCCCGAGTCGTCGTCGTCGTCGTCGTAGTCGTCGTCGCCGTCGTTGTCGTCGTCGTCGTCGTCGTCGTCTTCAATATTTATGCAACGACTCACCCTCTGCACGCGCTGGACCGTAGATTCGTGCTCTTTCTATTATTTAACATCGAAAGCAGAGCAGTTCTCTCTCTCTCTCTCTCTCACTCTCTTAAGAAAATGAAAGCAACAAAATACGTACCACGTAGACATTATTTTATATTCAGAGATGATTTTAATTATCCAAAGTTACTTACTTCTTAACGATTTCTCTTTTTTTTTTCTTCTCCTTCTTTTTCTTTTTCTGTTTTTTTTTTTTTTCTATATTTTTTTTTTCTCTTCTTCTTCCTCCTCCTTTTCTCTTTCTGTTTCTTTTTCTATTTTTCTTTTTTCTTCTTTTCTTTTTATCATTTCCATTTTATTTCTTATTTCTTTTGATCTTTTTCTTTTTTCTCTCTTTCTTTTTTTTCTTTTTTTAAATCTCACGAGTCAGATATCTCGGTATCCGTTATAAGTAACCCATTTAACATTTGAAATACTTTTTAATATCGTTTCTTCTGCTAAAAGAGCATACGCTCTTGATATGTATGTAAGTATCAATTGCAGTGCTCTCGTTTAAAGTACGATAACGGTATTCAACCTGCTAACGACAGATTCATAGAGATCGTAAAGCGTAGGTAATCGTAACGGGTCATCGCCCATTTAAAACAGTCCGAAAGAATTGCACACAGCCAGTAGTTTCGTCCTATGGTGGTGTAAAAAGGGAAATTACAGGACATACCTCAAAGTCACAGTCAAAAGAGAAACGAAGCGAATTTTGAATCGTTAAATTATCCTCCATCTCTTCTTTTTTCTTTCCATTTTTTTTTTTATCTCCTTTTCTACTTTTTTTTTTTTTTCCTTTTCTTTGCGCACGCGCACACATGTGTGCGTGTGTGTGAAAGAGAAAGAGAGAGAGAGAGAGAGAGAGAGAGAGAGAGACATAGAAAAGATACTTATGCAAGGAAAGAGAAGAATTGTTGGCACGTGAAAAATAATAATTCAAATAAATAACGTGGCCGATCCAAATGGTAATTCAAATGGTAATGCGACCTTTCATCTTTGTCCTTTCAACGAATGGCTAACTTCTCTATGTACGTATGTATCTATATCTCTATGTGTTTTTCTGCATATGTGTTTGTATATATATATATATGTGTGTGTGTGTGTTTGTGTGTTTGTGACTATGTGTGCCGTTCCTCTTGCTCCACCCTTTTTCATCCTTTCTTATCCTTCTACCCTTCGTCGCCTAGCAATACGAATCGCACGTAGGAGATAATGGCACCTAGCCAAAACAATCGCCAGCCGCTAAATTTCCAGTCAACAAACATTGGACCTTTGCCAAACGTTATCCCCCGTTGGTTGCTCTTCTCGGCTCCGTACACTTTTAAACCGCCAGTGCCATATCCTCGTTGTTGTCGTCGTCGTCGTCGTCGTCGTCGTCGTCGTCGTCGTTGTCGTCGTCATTGTGGTCTTCTTCATCTTCGTCCTTTTCGTCCACTATAACAAATTCCTTCCCTTTTCTTTTCGATCTCATCGTAATCCAAGTCGAACGAAATCCTTTTACGGCCGAAAAGTTTGCCGTTTAAAAATGTCCGATACCGTCTTTCTATCCTTGAAAAGAAAAAAAAAGACAAAAAAAAAAGAAAGAAAGAAAGAAAGAAAGAAAGAAAGATAGACCTTCCTTTATTTTTTTATTTTCGTGTATATATGTATATATTAGATTATATAAGAGATATAAATCATTTGCAATATTTAAATACATTATTTAAAATATTTAAATAATAATAATGTATTATAGTACATTACGATGAAATAAATAGAGAATTTTCATTGGACATTTTTTTAACACGTTAAATAATAAAAATTATAATTAAATAATAAAAATTATATAATTTAGATATAAAAATTCCATATTCCCGTATAATACGAATTGAGAAATAAACATTCGCCGTAAAAGAAATATTTTTCATCGAACTTAGAGTGAGTGCATCGATTTGCCATAAATAGAAGGTATAACGTGTGATGATCGATCATATAAATCAGACGCAATACCATATATTACATTGGATAGGTGCCAGTATACATAATGCACATTTCCAAGCGCATTTAGCTACACGATCTTACCAGGCATATCGTGAAAGTTGAAATTTCTCTTTGTCGATTTTATCGATCTATCGCGTTGATATATCTCGTTTCTTTCTTTCTTTTTCGATATTTTACCTGTGCGCTATGTATACGTATGTCTTTCTCAATGGAAAATAAAAGGCAGGTGCGTGGCGGAAATATTTTCGATGGGTTAGAGGATAAATAAAAAAAAAAAAAAAAAAAAAGAAAAAAAAAGAGAAGAAAAGGAAGAAAAAGAAAGAAAAAAAGAAAAAGAGAAAAAGAACAAAAACAACAATAACAACAACAACAACAACAACAATAATAATAATAACAACAGCAACAGCAACAGCAACGAGTAATATACAGTGGCAAAGTCACAGCGCGCTTTTGCAACCGGGGATCGTAATATCGTTGGGCGGATTCGTAAAATAAAATGAGAAAACGCTCTAGGCGATATGATTTACCTACCTGGCATATAACAATATCGCTCGGTCGACCAGAGGAAGAGTAATTTCGTGTACGTCACAAGTTTTTAACGAAGTGCAAGTTTAATTTTTGAATTCGCATGGCATACGAACGATCCTGCTTTATCATTCTTTTTTTTTTTTTATTCCCTCACTCCCTTCTTCTTCTTGTTCTTCTTTTTTTTTTTTCCTTTTTCCCCATTGTTTCTTTCTTCTCCATATCCGAATCCCAGCGTGGCCTATCCTCCCCTCCTTCCCTACTCTTTCCCTTCCCTATCTCTATAACCCACCCACGCTTACTCCCACTATTCGCTTGGTGATTTTCTCATCTGGTATCGGCAGTCTGGATAAAAACGTCGAATGAAAGAAAACAGAATTTTCTAGGTACTTTGTACAAACAGCTAGTGATGTCTTCTCTCTCTCTCTCTCTCTCTCTCTCTCTCTCTCTCTCTCTCTCTCTCTCTTTCTCTTTCTATCCTTCCATCAGAGATCAGATCAGAATGTCGATGCTCTGTACCACGATAGCAAATCTCACAAATCCTTCGGGTTTCCAACCGATTTCCAAAGCTCCAAGGCCCTCTCAAATCCAAACTCTCTCTTTCTCTCTCTCTCTCTCTCTGTCTAACACACACTTTTTCAACGTTTGTATCAGTTTTGCCTTTTCGTCGTCTACGACGTAAGAATCGAAGTACGCGTATCTCTATATTTCCTAGTGGAATTCCTGAGAAACAAACTCGAAGAAAGCGATGCCCTCCGGGTTCTGTCCTTCTTTTTTTATTCTCTCTTTCCTTTTTTTTCCTCCATTTATTTTACTATTATTATTATTATTATTATTATTATTATTATTATTATTATTTTCTTCTCTCTTATCCGTCGACAAATATTTTCAAGAGAAGAAAGACTCACAAATTAACGGGGTAGAATGACGTTGAAAAAGTTTCGTACAATCTTACGATTGAATAATTCTCTTTTTGTTTTTGTTTTTGTTTTTCCCTCTGCCCGTTGCTTTTTCTTTTCTCTATGACAAAATGAAAAATAATAAACGTACGAGTTTAATCGTCGCAAACGGATTTTTTTTCTCCTTCGTTCTTCTCTTTTTTTCTTTCTTTTTTTTTTTTTTTTTTTTTTTTTTTTTTTTTTTATTTTTTTTTTTTTTTTGACGGTTCCAACGATAAGAACGATAAGAAGGGAGGAAAGATACACAACACGCCGTACATTATTCCAAAGTTAAGAGTATATCATAGAGGTCGGTTAAATCGTTTCGATAGGATTTAAAATTATGGTTGGACTATACGGGTCAGTTGTGACTCCACAGATACACGCTCTAACACACACCTATAATATATATATATATATATATATATATATATATATATATATATTTATATATAATATATGAGAACATCGTTGTCTTGTTTTGTTTCATGGGTAAGGATAAGCAAGTGGCACACTAACTCGACCAACCATATACGATCTAACTCTACCAAACGAGAGAGATAGATAAACAAAGGAAGAGAAAGAGAGAGAGAGAGAGAGAGAGTCGGGTCACCGAGCTAGTACTACTACCCTTCGAAAGAGAACCTCGAAGTTAAAACGTTACTGCCCGTAAATTTTCCCTTCTCTAAGGCCAAGAAATCGAAAACTATTTCGCCACGCCCCATAGATTACATTGTGAAACTCAAAGCACATCGAGTCTCTAAGACGATGGTAAGGGGGACATCGACGAGGAGAGAAAACGGACGTAGAGAAACGATCCTTAAAATTATTACTTCCTCTCTCTCTCTATCTATCTTTCTTTCTTTCTTTGTCTCTTTCTCTTTCTCTCTCTGTCTTTCTCTCTGTTTGTCTCTCTTTTTCTCTCTCAATCTCTCTTTTTGTCCCTCTATCCGTCTCTTTCTTTCTTTTTCTTTCTCCGTGTTCACTTATTTCTCTTCTTTCTTATTTCTCTTTTCTTTCTCCATTCGATTTAAAATATATTAAAGTTTATTAAATACGACACTTTTAAGCCAACTTCCTATCACGTTCTTTAAATTATCTCTAAGAATAAATAAGCCAATTCCCCCCCCCCCTCTCTCTCTCTCACGTCATCTTTCTTTTTATCTCTTTAGATTGACTTATAGAACATCGAAAAATATCAATCGATATTACTACTATTGTTATAACTAGAATCTAGGGCTTATATTTACAGGACACCGTGTATATACTAGCAATGTAAATTCTCAGAGTGACCGAATAAATTCGGAAGGAGAAACTAAATTCGGTCGTATCTGTCAGTCGATTGTCGGCCCTTAACCTGTTTCCATACACGCGATTTTCGTCCCCGATATCATGTACACTATTACAATTGGTTACAACGAAGGATGATCATCGTATGAGAATGATGAAGAAAATCATTGATCTGATGATAAATTTAAATACGTAAATTTTTGTTCATTTCAACGACGATATTCTATTTTCAGTAAATTTATGCGTGTCACAACGTAAAAATATATATTTGTCTACGGATAAAAAAAAAGGGCGGGAAAGAAGAAGAAAGGAATTGATACGTCAGATTTTCTCTGACTTTATAAAGTCTCGCATCAAATCGTTTATGTTGAAAATTACAAAATGACTTTTAAAATGAAACATCGCGTCGGCTTTAAACCCTATTATCGTTCGAGCTCATCACAGTAATCTCCGTCGCCCTATAATGAAAGATCTTTTATCATAGAAAAGAAAATTTATTTCTTTTTTTTTAATCTGATATATCGACGAAAAAAGAAGAAAAAAGGATTTACGTATCATAAAGGGAAGATCTTTTTTTTTTTTTTACGTATCATAAAGGGAAAGAAAAAAAATGATACGTCAGATTTTCTCTCTTTCTCTCTTTCTCTCTCTCTCTCTTTCTTTCTTTCTTTATCTGTCTGTCTCTTTTACTACGTGTCAATGTTCAAGCTGAAATACGAAACGATTTTTGAAAAGAAACATTGCCGATTTTAAACGCCATTATCGCTCAAGCTCATAGCACTCACTATAGTAGATAGGTATAGCAAGATTTTTCGCTTGCGACGGACGATTTCACCGGTTTGATATATCGCGTTATTATCTTTCTCTCGGACGGGTCGTAGTGAACGACAAATTGACCTGGTCTCGATAAAAAGTATTAAAAAAAAAAAAAGGAAAGAAGGGAGAGTATACATTGAAGGGAGAGTGTCATTGTTAAAAAAAAAAAAAAAAAAAAAAAAAAACGAAAAGAGATCGTATTCTAATACCAAATCTAATTTTCTTACGAAATATCTGAAATATTTTTTTATACGTCGTTTCAAAGTACTCGTCAGAAAATTATTGAAAAAAAAAAGAATAAATAAATAAATAAAAATTAAAATAATTTATCATTTAAGTTAACCCACATAAAAATCTATTAATCGATAATTTAAGAAGTGTATATATTTAATAAGTATATATAGAAAGTAATCGAGATCGATTCGAAGAACGAAAACGGGAATATCAAGATTTTCACGTTTATCGAAATGCGGCCGAGAGTATATTTTTAAGAATTAAACGATGAAATATATGAAATTGAGAAATCGTACGGACGATTTTAAATCGGCTCGATTTTACTCGATATATATATATATATATATTTTTTTTTTATTTTTTTATTTTTTTGAAGATCGAGCCATCGAGTCTCGTCGAAAAATGTTTCATTCGATTAATGATTCCATTGACGTCGTATACAATATTTTCTATCTATTTTTTTCCTTCTATTTTTTTTTAAATAACGTCGAATGAAATGATATAGATCGATTTATGAAAAGAAAAAAAAAAAAACAAAAAAAAAAACAAAAAAAATATATAGAAATAATCGGTACAATTATAAATACTTTACGTAAAAATAGTAATAGAAAACAAAAGGAGCATTTAACATTTCGTTCGAAGTTATTCGAACTCGAGTATACAAACTGTCTTCTGTTGAAAATCTTTTCCCACAACTTGTGGATACATACATATACATATAAATATATATATATATATATATATATATATATATATATGTATATGTGTTATATATATTTGGAGTATTTTGCCAAGAAATATCAAAGGACATCGTGAAAAAGATACATCGATCTCTCGCGATATCTGTTACATTTACAAACCACCGAATATCATAGCTTTTGAAGCAGAGATATTCTATTTAAAAAAAAGAAGAAATGGAAAATAAAAAGAAAAGTAATAAAGGAGTGATAGAGATAGAGAGACGAATATACAGATATAAAGATAAATAATAGATACATAAAATGAGTTCATAGAAGAGATAAAGATCTTTTATTCTTTCGATTGTATGATACAATATTTATATAAATTTCGATGGTATTTATCATCGATACTTGAGTACGATCTATGTACGTGAAATAGATAACAAATTATAGAAAAAATAAAAAAATATATAACAAGATATATATATATATATATTTATATGAAAAGGAAGAATAGAGAGACAAAAAGAGAGAGAGAGAAAGAGAGAGAGAGAGAGAGGGAAACAAAAAGAAAAAGACAAGGTTGGCAGCTGGTATCCCAACGAGTTACGGCAGTAGACGTCGAGCAGAAAATTACAGGATATCGTGTAACCGTCTTCTTCAGGATTCTAGCATATAACAGGGCCTCTATTATTTTTGCAAATTCAATCAAGTACCACCGTTTCGAATGAGGAAGAGAAAGAGAGAGAGAGAGAGAAAGAGAGAGAAAGTGATAGAAAGAAAGAGAGAAAGAGAGAGAGAGTGAGAGAAAAGCGTACATTGCGGCCAACGCTCGTCAAGTATGCAAAATTTTCTACCACATTCACAATTTACAATGGAAATCGGATATAATACGATACATGGTCTGACGTGTAGACGCAAAATGAACGTGAACCGGCCCGAACAACGGCTTCGAATAAAATGAACGAAAAGAAAGATTTTCTCTTTTCCACTTTGGCAATGAATATCTTTTGGGGTACGTTTGAACGCGAACGTTTACGAATTTTCAACAAAAATTATACGATAAAAAGTTCGTCCTTTTCTCGTTCTTCCTTTCTTTCTTTCATTTTCTTTTTCTCTTTTTTTTTTTTTTTTTTTTTTTTTTTTTTAAATTTCTTTCGCCTTCTTTGACATGATAATTTTACTGTTGAAAAAAATTATTTTCTTATTTATTTGCGAACGTCCATTATATATCAAAAGATATAAGATTTTATCGACTGTTTTGTATCTATGTTTTGTTATATATATATATATATATATATATATATATATATATATATATATATATATATATATATATAGAGAGAGAGAGAGAGAGAGAGAAGAAAAAGAAAAATGAGAAAAAAATAATCGTTGACAAATGTTCGATAAATCAATGTCGATTTCGAGCTAATAAGGATTAATCTCGTTTTGAAATTAATTTGCTTAAGGGAAAAAAAGAAAAAAAAAAAGAAAAAAAGAAAAAAAAAAAAGGGTAACGATCAAATATTATCCCAAAATATTATATAAATTTATTTAACGATTTATACGGTTAATAAGTACCGTTTGGATCGTTTAATGTATAATATAATTATGATATTATAATTATTTAAAAACAAAATCGAATTAGACAATCGCAAATATTCCCTGATATAAGTAGCCTGATATAAATTGATTAAAAATAGAAAAGAAATAAAGAATAAAATTTTCATAGTAATATTTAAACGAAAAGAAAAGAAAGGTAAACAGAAGTCTTTTTTTTTTTTTTTTTTTCGATATTTACATATTCGTTATTTTCGATATTCGATAATTTTACGCAAATTGAAATATATAATTAATATCGTTAATATATATAAAAAAATCATATACATATATAAAAAAAATATATATTTATAAAATCTGGAAATAGATTTAAAATGTTTCCAATTTGTCATTACTTTATTTCACTTTTTAATTTGATTAAATCGAAGTTCTTTGTTAGTAGAACGTCACGACATAGCATCGGGCTATTAAAAGAAGAGGATCGGAATTGAGGATAAGACAAAGAGAGATAGACATAATGGGTGAAGAGAGAAAGACAGACAGAGAGACAGAAAGAGAGAGAGAGAGAGAAAGAGAGAGAGAGAGAGAGAGAAAGAAAGACACATGGAAGAGAGAACCGAGAATGGGAGAGAGCGAAAGCAGAGTAGCAGAAAGATCAATAATCAGTTGGCGAACGAAGAAAGAGAAGGGTGGTCACGAAGTGTGGTAGTTTCGTTGTATCGAGAGAACAAAGGATAGATACATATACGAGAGGGACAGTTTAGAAAAAGACACGACTATATATTCGGGTCGTCTATCTCGGTTCGAACTTTGCAGACTTTGTACAAGAAAAAGCAAGAGAGAGAGAGAGAGAGAGAGAGAGAGAGAGAGAGAGAGAGAGAGAGAAAGAGAGAGAGATAGAAAGAAGAAATACGGATGTTTGAAGAAACATTGGTGTCCGTAAAAATAGAAGCAAAGAGTCGTCGCAGAGGTGGGCGGGTAAGGTGAGTCATGGAATATCGGCTTTCTCACTTTCTTTTGCACTTATTTCGATTCTTACGAAAGAGAGAAGAAGAAGAAGAAGACGAAGAGAGAGCGAGAGAGAGAGAGAGAGAGAGAGGGAGAATAAACAGAAGTAAAGAAATAAGAAGAAAATCCGGTGTCGAAGAAACACGTTCTCATTCTCTTTCTCTCGTTTTCCTTCAGACGTTCATTTTCATTTGCTATCCTTCTTCCTTCCAATAGTTTTCTTTCTCCTTTTTCTCTACTTTTATTGGTATAAAGGTTATTTATTCGATACACGATTCGATTAATTTATCATTAACTTTCTCTCTCTTATTTTTCCTTTTTTTTTTTCTTTTTCTTTTCTTTTCTTTCCTTTCCTTTTTTTACCCAACTTTTTCTCAACGAATGTCAAGACGAAAACTTCGATTATATTTCTAATATTTTTTCTTTTTTTTTTTTTTTTTTTCTTTTTTTTTTTTTTACCGAAAACTACGATATCGTTCTAAATTAATATTCTTAATATTCTACGCACGTGCACGCACGTGCAAGAGAGAAAGAGAGAGAGAGAGAGAGAGAGAGAGAGAGAATATCATATTTAATATGTGAATGATCGAATGACATTTTATCGAACGAGAAAGGCTGTTACGTAAAAGTTAATTGGTAAACGTTTGTCAAATATTCTTCCGTTGGAAACTTTGGAATTTTATTACGTAAATTTTATAGGTAATTATTTTTAATGAACATACTGATAATGTAATGATATTATTATTGATGAAAATGATGATTATCAGTAAATCGAGTAGGTTTCTTTAGCGATTAATAAAGTTAACTGTTATATCCTTTCTCTGTCTCTCTCTCTCTCTCTCTCGTTTATATTACATGATAATTATATCCTTGTCGGCTCGTAAACGTTTCTCTTATGGCCTAGAGATCAAAACCAATAAGCGCTTGAAACTCTTGGAAAAGTTGGAAACTCTCTTAGAGTGAAGCCCTCGAGTGCTACCACGTTTCGTAATCATTAAGATATCGACCTTAGGGATAGGCCGTCCCTTATCGGACTCCTTCTACTTTAACTTACATCAAATGTTAAACTAGACTCGTGACTGGCGATTAATTTGTTAAGTCTTTGAAGATAATTTGAAAGGAAGGGGAAGGAATATCGTATCGTATCGTATCGTATCGTATCGATCGATAATTAAAATCGATATTCATCGTAACGGATTGTTCACGGTGTCTTCGTAAAAACGAAATTCATGTCGACGACGATGACGACAGCGAGAATGACAACGACAACGACGACAACAACGATTTCGAAACTCAAACGAATTTGTATCCTGGAAACGAATCGTGCGATGACGTAAACGCAATTATAGCGAGAATGAGAATGTGACCGACCGGTCTCGCGAATGGCAGCTGTCGTCCAATCGAATCACTCATCGTTATTATCAACGTTTCTATGTTTTATTTCTATCTCTTCTTTCTCTCTCTCTCTCTCTCTCTTTCTTTTTCTCTCTTTCTATCTCTTTTGCCCTTTCTATCTTTCTTGTTTCTTTTTATCAGTCGACAGAAAAAGATGAAATATGTTATCCCCACCCCATATATTTCATTATTCCGAGTATTATTTTCGTTTGGATCGTGGTATGGTTGTGTCGTGAAAACGATCGAGAGAGAAAGATAAAGAAAGAAAGAGAGAGAAAGAGAGAGGGAGGAAGAGTGGGAGGGAGGGAGGGAGGAAAGGCTCCTTACGGTCTCGTTGGTAACTTTCGTAAGAAATATCGGAAAGCTTCCCAGAAAAGAAAGCTAATGATCTTTGTTAAAAACGTTCAGGTAGGGATGATCGATGCGAAATTTTCTTTTCTAAACGAAGAAAACTTATTTATTGTTACACCGAGCTACGTCATCATTTTTATCATCACGCCAAGAGCTTTTACCTAATCTAAATCGATAACGTTTGAAAACCTTTTCCCATTTGTCCTTTGTCTATGGAATTTGATAAATAGAACGATAACGATTAAAAATTTAACTTTACAATATATCAAAATGATATTTCGTTAATTTATACGATATATATATATATATATATATATATATATATATATATATATATATATATGATCAAATTTATTTTAAATACGTAAAAGAAAAGGAAGAAATGAAAATAAGAAATATATTGTGTATATATATCAAAAAAAATCATTGACTCTCGTTCGATTTTGTATTATAGACGATTATAAATTATTTGCGATGTCTCAATCGTGAATCGTTTTGAAAATAATAAAAAAAAAAAAAAAGAAAGAAAGAAAGAAAGAGAGAAAAAAAAACGAAGAGAAGAAATATATATATATATATATATATATGTGTGTGTGTGTATGTGTATATATACTTCTTTGTTCATTTTTAATGTATTATATATATAAAAAAAAGGTTCGTCGAGATAAAGAAAAAAGAAAAAGATAATTTTGTACGGGAATAGCCAGTCTCCAAGTTTTCTATCTTTCGCCGGTTTTGGTTCTCGACCCTTACTTTGCCTTCCTTCCCTTTCAGAATGAGAAGAACCAAGTGATTAATTTCTTTTACCTATCTATAACTATCTGTCGCTACTTCACGCGCTGTCTCTTTTAATTTATTATTCCTAAAGCTCTCGTGAAGAAGCTTTTAATAACCGTGAGGAAGCTTTTACTTTCGCACGAAGGATTTTCCAGGTTCTATTCATAGGACTTACCACCAGGATCGATCCAAGGGGATCGTCCATGCATGATTTATAATTCCATGAGAATAATACTTTTATCGTACGAAAAGGACAAGCGCAGCAGGTGCTTTTCTTCGTGAATCATTTTGATAAGGTGAAAGGATTCATTGGGGGAAAAAAAAAATAAAAAAGGGGAAAGAATAAAATAGTCGTGCACGTTCGCGAATATATTATCATCGCGGTGATTTGAAAAAAAAAAAAAAAGAAAAAAAAAGAAAGAGTTGCGAAATAAAATTATATCGTTTAATCGTTTTGTCTTCCTCTTTTTTACGAGTGAAAACAAAAATAGAAAAAAATAGAAAAATAACCAAAAAGAAAGGAAGAGAAAATAAAACGAAGAGACATCAACGAGAAAATCATTGACTCTCGTACGACTGTGTATCATACGATCGTAAATTAATCGCGTATCGTTTTGAAAAGAAAAAACAAACAAAAAAACAAAAAAAAAAAAAAAAAAAAACAAAAAAAAAAGAAAAAAAAAAACGAAAAAAAATGATTTAAAAAAAGCCAAGAGGTGGGATCGTCGCGATCAATCGTTTTTCTTCTTTCAATGCGTTCACGAACAAGTGTAAAAAGAACAAAATAAAGCTGAAGTGATAGATAAGAAAAAGAAGAAAAGAAAAGAAAAGAAAAGAAAAAAAAACACACACATAAAGAAAAAAAAGAGAGGAAATTAAAAACAAAAAAAGAAGAAAAAAACAAAAAAAAAAGCCCAAACAAAAATCCACTGTAAAGGGAATCATTGGCTCTCGTCCGATTGTGGAGCATCTGCACATGAATTGTTCGTGATGCATCAAGCGCATTCCACGCACGGCATACTAACGAAGTGCGTTCCGCGTTTCTGGAATCCATTTCTGATTCGTCATTGAACATCTATCTCAAAATCCTCATAAATTCATTTCCTCTCTCTCTCTCTCTCTCTCTCTCTATCTCTCTCTATCTCTGAATCTCTTGTAGGCCGTTTCAACTGATCGATCTATTGCCCGTAGCAGTAAAACGATTCGAGTTTGAAGGAAAAGAGAGTCCTCCCTCGGGCAGCTGAGAACCAGCATTCGTTCGAATTCTAATTCGACAGCGTTGAATAAAATGCTTCGTTTTGTCTCGGTCTGAGTTTTTCGTAGAAAAAGATGAGAGATAAAATACAGAGAAGAGAAGAGTAACCAATGTATATATGCACATATATAAATATACACATACATATATATATATATATATATATGTATGTATGTTCAACGCAAGATCGGCTACGAATAGCTTGATAAACTGTTAGTAGGAAAAGAGAGGGAGAGAGAGAGAGAGAGAGAGAGAGAGAGAGAGAGAGAGAGAAAGAGAGATAGAAATAAAAGAGAGAAGAGAAGAATGTGTGTGTGTATATATGTGTGTGTATAAGAGAGAGGGATGGGAGAGGTGGTCGATCAACCTGGAGAATCGAATGTCTGCAGGGATCCAGGATAGATACTCGATCGGAATCTATTTACCAGGTACTTAAGTGGACTCGAACTACCGGCCAGGATTAAATTGACCTGCAACGAGGCCGCTACGGTTCTTCGAAGCTCGTGCACTGCTTCTCCTCCCTTCCCTTACTCACCCTTACTCGCCCTTTTCATCTTCCCTCTCTCTCTCTTTCTCTCCATTTCTATCTATCTCTCTTATGTTGCTCTTCCTACTCTTTTAGTTCATTCGTCTCTCTTTCACTCACATTTTCACTCTTACACTCTTCCTCCCCCCTCTCTCTCTCTCTCTCTGCCTATTTCTCTATCTTTCTATCTCTATCTATCTCTCAATCGCGAATTTCCATCGAAACCGAGTTTTCTCGCATTTTCCCAAACTGAAGGATCGATTCATGGAATAAGCAGAATGTAGTTGTGAAGAAAGGAAATACAATCGATTCAACTATTCGATTCTTGAAGAATCGAAACATATATATATATAATTCTTCATTTTCCCTTTTTCTTTATTTTTTATATTAACAATAACGACGACGAGAAAGAATTGCCATTATCGTTAAGAATTAATTCTTATTGAAAACATCATTATTGCAATTTGCACCTAATGATTACACAGAAACATAATACGTTAAAAAATTTTTGCCAGGCACAAATTTGCTTCCATAGTCTATATCGATAGCTTTCGCAGGATTCATATGTGCTCCCATAGTATTCAACGGGTTAATGGTAATACCACAGTTTATCTAATCGCGGTGATTCCCATGGTAATAGAAAATTGTACATATAGTGAAAGTTGTTGACTACTGAGTATGGGTCTATTGAATATATGATTACTGACTATAAATGACAAAACAGACTATACTGACTGTAAATGACTATACTGAGTACCCTATCAGGTTAACCCTGACCCCTTCCAGTTTAGCACCGCCCACTGGGGTACATGGACCCGCCCCTCGCTGTTTTAGCCACGCCCCCTTCTAGGTTAGCCCTGCCTCCAGGGCATTTGGACCTGCCCCTTAACAGTTTAGCCCGGCCCCATACTAGATTAGCCATGCCCTTGTTAGTTTAGGCAGGCCTCCTAGGGTATTTGGCGCCGCCCCTGCCAGATTACCCCGCCCCCCTACTGGGTTAGCCCCGCCCTTGTTAGTTTAGTCACGCCCTCTTCTATGTTAGCCCTGCCCTCTGGGATACTTCACCCCGCCCCTTGCTAGGTTAGTCCCGCCCTTTGTTGGTTTAGCCACGCCCCCTACTAGGTTTGTCACGCCCCCAGGGGTACTTCGCCCCGCCCCCTGGGATACTTGGCCTCGCCATTTATTAGGTTAGCCTCGCCTCCTGTGTATTTAGTCATTCTTTCTCTCTCCTTCTCAGTCTCTTATAGTATAAAAGATGTTCTTCTAAACTTCAGGTAGAAAGACTTTAAATAGCCTTATAAAAATTTAAATCGTCGTTCGTTCCATCTTAAGGAGTTCTTTACGAACAGATGTGCCAATACGCACTTGCGCAAAAAGATATATAAAACAATCATATCATAACGATTGAATTGATAAGAATGATTTTATTATAAATAATATTATGTTTTAAATAACATATTAGTTTTTTTTGTTTACCGATAAGTGCAAAAAAAAAGGGAAGAGAAAAATATTTGTTGGATTTGAAATCGAATAAATATTTCATTGAAAAGCCTTACGTATCGTATTAGAAGGTTTATCAGAAAATTTCGTGGCTACGTTTGAGCAATAATATTTCGATGAAACATTTATTATTCGTTTAAGAGTGATTATTGAAACAGAAGCTTTCCTCTTTTTTTTGTTTTCTTTTCTATTTATTTATTTATTTATTTATTTATTTATTTATTTAATTTTCCATAAAGTTATTCGTACAAATAAGATTTTATTATTTAAACGTCGATTTCTGTTTGTATATAATCTCAATTTGTAAAAACAAAAAGAAATTATTTTTCGATGAAACACTTGAACGTGAATCATTGTAAAAATTATTATACAAATAAATGAAAATCCTTGAATTAAAAAGAAATAAAAAATATTTCTTTATAATATAAAATTTTCTATAAGACATCAATGAATGAAAATGAAAATTTTAAAGTCCTGGATTTATTACCACGTTGGGGTAGACCAAGAAAGTTCGAAAATATTCTATTGACACCACTGTATAAAAATATCAAATTATAACAGCAAAATTCAAGTACATAATTGACCTATTACGATATATACCACCGGAATATCATGATTTCTTCAAATCCCTTTCACACACACAAAATCTAGATGAGTAAATTGTTTTATAATAAATTTATGTTCGTAATTTTGTACGTTATGTAGTTAAAAAATGTTTTGAATCGCATAAATTATGTTTTCGAAATGTTTTAAAGATATTTAAAATAAATAGAGTATTGTTTTTTTCAATTTGAAGCATCTTAAATTATGTTGAATGGACTTGGGCACCTTCAAATTTTATAATGAATCTGATTGTTAATTTTGAAAGTGGCCTAACTCCATTCTTGATAAGAAAACGCATATTATTCACTTAATAATTGTCACTATTAGGACAATTAATAGGAACTATAACTTTAACACCCTTAGATACACTTAAGTAGTATAACTCATTAGTATCCTATACGTATATTTTTAAATTTATTGAAACGCAAACCCTTAAATATTTCGATTTGAAGATAAATGGAGTTAGGCCACTTTCAAAATAAACAGCTAATATATATATATATATATATATATATATATATATATATATATATATATATTCGGAGACGGACTTAGTCAATTGAATGGAACTCGACGATATCTTTTCGATGTTATATACATAGACATCTAATCGTTTATGTTCTCTCTAGAGATTTTATCGAAAGTATTTCTTTGCGAGTTTATGCGAAGTATATCTGTATTTATTTCCTTCTTTTTCTTCCCCCCTCCCCTTTAATTTTTCCTCTTCCTTTTCTTTTTCTTTTTTTTTTCTTCTTCTTCTTTTTCCTCTTCCTCTTCTTCTTTTCTTTTCATTTTTATTTCTTTTTTTTTTCTTTCTTCCTTTCTTTCTTTCTTCCTTTCTTTTTGAAAAGTCGTTCCTCTTGAAATACGTAGTAGAAGAAAGATAAAAAGCCAGTAAGTAAGTTGCCCTGAAGCAAAGGATTTTGCATTAAGGTAACGCGTTAAAATTAAAAGCAACTGTTTATCTTCTCCTCCATTATTTTTCGTGTAAGCAACTTTGCGAATACTCTTTTCTCTTAGGAATATATATATATATATATTTTTTTTTTTCTTTAACCGTGATCCTTTAGTATCTTGAAACCTGAAAGAGTTGGAAGTACGTGTTTCGAAAAGAGAAAAGAAAAAAAAAAAAGAAGGAGGAACAAAAACAGAATTAAATAAATAAATAAATAAATAAAAGAAAAGAAAAGAAAAAGGTACAAGAAAAATGGATTATATCCTCGCGTCTCATCGAACTACAAGAAAGTAAGGATATATAGAAATTTGGTATACAAAGGAGTTCGAAACTCGAAGAAAACTTGGTGCAAACTCGTAAGCAACGACGCTCGTAATATTCTCGAAAAAGTTGAACCCGTCGCTGCTGCAAACTCGTTTCCTTCTTTTACACCAACACCTTTAACGTATCCGATAAAGTAATGTATGCTCCCTTTGTACCTACACACATATATATATATATATATATATACAATATATACATATATATATATATATATATACAAACACGGACATGTATATACAAATACAAATACACGTATACACTGTTAGATATACACATATACAAATACACAGAATAAGTTGGAGTACAGGACGATCTGATTCTTGGAAGGCTCTTCGCGGAAAAGAATAGCTTTCGCTAAAGTTTTAACTGGTACCTCCGGGCCCGGAAACTCGGCCGAAGCGTGCTCGAGAAAATGGCTCGTTAAAGAGCAATGAAAGACGATGAGAGAGAGAAAGAGAGAGAGAGAGAGAGAGAGAGAGAGGAACAAGAGAGGAAGAGAGAAGAGTCGACTTTCTAACGGAAAGATCTTAAGGTCGAGTAGAATAAAAAAAAAAAAAAAAGAAGAGTATCTAAAACTTAGAAGAGAATCTTCTTTTTCTTTTTCTTTTCTATTTCCTTTCATTTGTTTATACATTTTTTTTTTCCTTTTCATTTTTCTCGTTTTTTGTTTTACTCTTTTATCGTTTGTTTGCTTTGATGAGCCAAGTGATTATAGACACGTGTATAAATACGTAACTATTGCACGTATCTATTCTATATTGTTAGAAAACGTTAAAATATTGGTAACGTTTGTTTGGTGATATGCGAATGATGCAAATTTCCAGGTTGCATGCATAATTAGAATCGAAGGGTAGCCGACAAGTTTCGAGGGTAGACGTGCGTGCTAGACACTCGGTTTCAAACCCTCAAACTAACTCTCTCTCTCTCTCTCTCTCTCTCTCTCTCTCTCTCTTTCTCTCGAGGATCACTGTGGAAACTGAGGAGTAGAATTCGACGTAGGAAGGAAGGAAGGAAGGAAGGAAGGAAGGAAGGAAGGAAGGAAGGAAGAAGAGAGAGAGAGAGAAAGGGCGAGAGAGAGAGAGAGAGAGAGAGAGTAAGAAAATCGATTCTTGCATGCGTAATGCAAACGAAACGAACTGGAATGATCCTGATCGACGGTAGAATGCTCGACATGAGAGAAAGGGCTGCTATTGTCTTCGACGTTGACTCGATGGATTACAAACCGAAAGAGAAAGAAATAGAAAGATAGAAAAAGTTAGAGAGAAAGAGAGAGAGAGAGAAATGAAAGAAGACATCGTTAAGTCGAATCCATGAATATATCGGACAATAAAAATGAACTTAAGGAAATATCGATCAATGTGCGATCGATCCTCTCTTCTCGATATCTCGTGCAATATCTCTTTCTCCCTATCAAATGAAATATATATTGATTTTCCTTCATTTTATTTTCCTTTCCTTTCATTTCATTTTCTTCTTCTTTTTTTAATTTTTGCAAAAAAATTGTCAAGCGATTTGTCATCCAATGACCATAAGATTTATTTAACATATCAATGATCGTTCATTTGTACGTTGAGAAAAATAATAATAATAAACAAAAAAAAAGAAAAAAACATGTAATAAAAAAATAATGAAGATAACGCGTTTAATCGCGGAACGAACTGCGAGTATTGTTTTTACGAAAAAAAAAAAAAAAAAAAAAAAAGAAAAAAAAACACAAAAAGAATAGACATATTTGTTGTTTTCTCAATATAGCGTCATAGTTCATATAGATACATACGTTCTAAAAGCGTATATGTGTGTACATACATTCTCATACATACATACATACATACATACATATATCTATATATATATATATATATATATATACGTAGTTACTTACGTAGGTATTGTATAAGACAGATTCTTCTTTCTACGTAGAAAAAGGGCAGAGACCGCTAGATAAACCAGGAAACGTTTGCGCTCGAACGATCCCGCGTATCGAGAATTTATCGGTCGCTCGTAATACAGTCGCTCGCTTGCTCGCTCGCTCGCTCGCTCTATTTTATGAATTTATAACGCCACGTACAGGATAGTATCGTTGCTTTATTTCATCCCCCTTTTTTTCCCCTTCCCTCGCCACCCTACGTCCCTTTATTCTTCGAACCTTCGAATCCTCCCTTCTCACTTCTTCTTCAACTTCTTCGAAGAAAAAGGGAAAAAGCGTGAAAAGATTTCGTACAGGAACTATACTTTTACGTCGACGGAATCATCCTTTCTATTTTCTCTATCGTAAATATCGGACAAATATGAATGAAATAAAAATAAAAAATAGAAAGTAGAAGAAAAAAAAAGAAAAAGAAAAAAAGAAAAAAAAAAATAAAAGGAAGGAGGGATGAATGGAGAAAGAGAAAAATATTTTCATCCCTTTATTCTCATTCCCTTCCTCATTTTTATTCTTCTTCTTCTTCTTCTTCTTCTTCTTCTATATGCTTGTCTGACTTTTATCGTCACTGCTAAACGGATAATATACGAATAGATCCTACTACCCATTCATAGAGTAAACGAGTCAAATTTATTGCTCCAAAAGTTTATACGAAAATCTATGTGTATATAATACGTATAAATAAATACATAGAACGCATATGGTGTGTATTGGTACGTACTATACTTTTTATCCATCTTGAAATATGGAAATGGATATCAAGAAAGTAGGCGAATTTTTACGTCGGACAACATAACTTATTCATAGAGATGTGATCCTTCTGAATTTCGTGGTGCGATTTTGTTATATTCGTTTCGTTCGTTCTGAAAAATATTATTTCTCTTTCTTTCTTTTTTCATAGTTACATGGATAAAATACATGGATCAACTATATTATATCTCTCTCTCTTTCTCTCTCTCTCTCTCTCTCTCTCTCTCTCTCTCTCTCTCTCTTTATCGAGATAAGTCAGAAGACGATGCATCGAGATTCTTCCTTTGACGCCATATAGATAACATTCCATTCATATTTTCATTTAATAGCGACAGAATCCCAGAGAGTTATGCCAATTATCCGGTCCGCAGGCATTTCAAGCAACGTCTACCGATCTGCCATAGTTAACATCTATAGATACACATATACATACATACATACCTACATATATATATATATATATATATATATTATATATATGTGTGTGTGTGTGTGTGTATCTATGTCCGAATCGAAACCACGAACGTTTATGACGGGATAACTTCTCCCCTAAACGCAGCACTTCAACGAAATTACACAGCTCAGAGAATGTTTCCTTTCGTGACTAATGTGAGGGAACAAATGAAATCTTGTATACAATAGTTCTTTTTTTTCTTTTTCCTGCGAACGAACGCACTAGACTATGTTACGTTTAAAATTTATCGTAACGTTGATCACGAGTAAAATTTTATTGTTATGTTTGTTTTTCTTTTTCTTTTCTTTTCTTTTCTTTTTGATTTTTTTCTCCCCCTTTTTTTTTCTTCTTTTAATCTTATCAGACAATAATTCTGGTTAATAATTTAAATAATAAATATAGATTATATAATATATAATAATAAATAAGCTCCAATAGTTGAGACTAGTTTTAAATATAATTTTGTTTCATCCGTGAACGAAATTGAATTTCATCGATAATGATCTTTAATAGAGTTCAAATAAATACAATCAATTAGATGAAAATGGATAAAAAAAAGTCAGTCAATTTGAAAAAAATTTTAATTAGCATTAGAGCATGTATTAATTAATATGCAGTCATATCTTTTTGTTTTTCTTTCATTATTTTCTTTATATAACGTATCTCATTTACTAGAGAATATCTTTGTAATAACTTTTGTCCATTAGTAAAACATCGTGGTTTTTATCTGTCTCTCTCTCTCTCTCTCTCTCTTTTCTTTTTCATTAACAAGCAGAGTTTATTAAGAGAGCACCATACGAACGTATAAAAAAAATGTCAAGTAGCTCGCTCGAGTGATCCTCGGGTAGAACGCTCTCAATTTTTATTTTCATTTTTTTTTTTTCCTCCTTCCAAATCCTCGTCATCACGAATTACGCTATTTCATATTGTCGTAAGAATTAAAAATAGCTGTTTCTCATTGTCATATGACAATGGTTTATAGAATGTCTTCCCTTGTACGCATTCTATTTTACTTTTAATTGTTCATCACGATACGAAAATTTATATATATACTTTCCACTCGTATAATATTTTTCAGGTATATTCCGTCTCTCTATTTCTTTTTTACGATTCTCAAAATATTATATTTAGCCAAAGAAAGATCATTGTATTTTATATAACTTTTTATTACACACACACACACTATATATATATATATATATATATAGTGTATCATCACAAAATTAAGTGTTTTATTTCATATTTAAAATGCTTAATATCATTCAATTTTTTTGTTTTTTTTTCTCTGATAGATTCCATTATCGATCATTTTGATTTCTAAATTTTATAAATCCTTCGAATCAATGTCAAATTCGATACGAGTATAATATACAGTTCAATTCTCTTCACGAATGAATATCTCATATATTTAACGAAATAGATTTGCGAAATACCTGTTTGATATAATATACATTATGAACATCATTTTATATCAATTTATATTGACTTTGATTGATGTAATGACACGAGAGAAAATATAACGAAAACAAAAGTAAATAAATAAATAAATAAGTAAATAAATAAATAAATAAATAAATAAATAAATAAGTAAATAAATAAACAATCTAGGCATTTTTAATACACCCGTCAATTCGGTCGATTTTATAAAGAAAAAAGTAAATAATAAAATCATAAATATTATTTTTTACCAATTTATCTTGACTTTGATTGATGCAATGACGTGAACTAATAACGAAATAAAGAAGGAATAAAAAGGAAAAGAAGAAAAAAGGTTGCATTCTACAATGTATTCGTCGGTATAATGAAAAAAAAAAAAAAAAGAAGAAAACTAAGATAAAAACAAAAACAAAAAGAAAAAAGAAAATGAAACAAATTGAAATAAAAAAAAAAAAAGAAAAAAAAAGGAAAATAAAAAAGAACACGTTTGGGTATGCAATGAACGTACTATAAATTTAATATCAAAGAAACTGAATTTGGTCGCGTGCGAAAAGAAAAACGTAACGAAAGAGCAAAAAAACAAGCAAAAAAAAAAAGTGAGAAAAGAAAAAAACAGGAACAAAAAAGAGGAGGAAAAAAGCAAAATTCGTATTACACAAGAACGGTATGGATATACGAAAAATATTTCGCGATAATTAGGGACAGATCTGAGAGTTTTATTTCAATATTATTTATGATACCGCATTATGCGCATAACATCGTTTTGGCCGAGTTAGCGTGGAATTAGTATGGTTAATCTTCAGTATACAGACTCACTAAATCTTCGTTACCTACAATAAATCCCCAAACGTGCGTTCTCTTTCTTTTCGTTAACGCACGCTACCCCAACTATACACCTGTATACATACATACACACACACACACACATATATATATATATATAAGTAGAATATATTAGTATATACATGCATAAATACATATGTACATACGTATACACATACATGCAAGCATGCATGTATATGTACATATATATATATATATATATATATATATATATATATATAAACATTGTGTGAGGGGTGAGGAAAAGGAGGAGGAGGAGGAGGAGGAGGAGGAGGAGGGAAGAGGGGATGGATAAAGCAAGTGATTTATAACGTGCATGTTTCCACAGTCGCGTTACAGTTTTCAGGGGGATATAAATTCAAAGCTTCATCGTTTGATTTCCGATTTTGTCGAAAGAGCTAAAAGTCGTTGCGTTGCGTTGCGTTGTTCCCTTATAACCATGTCGGAGGATGAAATGCTTTTTTTATTTTTTTTTTTTTTTTTTTTTTTTTTTTTTTTTTTTTTAGAAAAAAAAACACACGAAAAAAGGAAAAAAATAAAAACAGAGAGAAGAAAAAAGTAAGCACGTATAAGAATGTTAATGGATACTGTTACCGTCCCTTCCGTCCCGACCCCCTCTCCTCCCGACCGCCCGCCCGCCCACACTATCGCCTCCTCCTACCCTCCATCCCAGGTAAAACTGAGAGTACAGTCCTCTTTCATTTTATTTCTCAGAAAGTAGCTTGAATTCTTTGGGACAGGCTTAAAAAAAAGAAGAAGAAGAAGAAGAAAAAAAAAGAAACGAAACAAAAAGGAAAAAAAAAAAAATAATACAACATTACGTGGGATTAAAAGCTTTCGAAGAGGGGAACATAGAGACGGTGGTTCCCGGTTGATTTTCTTTTTCCGCTGGTGCTTTTACCGCCACCATTTCGAGACCTCACCAAAGTCGTTCGAAGTGAAAAAGAAAAGTAATACTCCACAGAGAGAAAGAGAGAGAGAGAGAGAGAGAGAGAGAGAGAAGAAGAAGAAGAGAGAAAAGAAGGGTCGAAAAGTAGACTAGAAAAATTTTTATGAAACACTCAAATCCATACAGAACACATATATAAAGCTATTCTAACCGTAAATACAAAATCCACCAGTATATTATTTATTATAAAAATAATAATACGATATCTATTTAAAATATCGATTTGTATTATCTACTGGGGATATAAGATAAATTTCAACGAGCGAACAAACAGAACATAAAAAAGAAAAAAAAACGAAGTTCTTTTTTCAACGACGAAGGAAGGCGGCAGGAGGGACGAGTGTAAAAGGGTGGGATAGAATGGGACGGGACTGGGAGAGGGGGCGAGGTGACGTTTGTTACCAGATAACGATCGCGTAGTGATTAAACGAGAATGAGTTTTAGTAACAACATCGGGCTACGGAGTCATCTGGGAGCCATTCTCTTGCGTTAAAGAAAGATAACCGTAAAAGAAAAAAAAAAAAGAAAAAGCAAAGAGAAAAAATGAAAAAGAGGAAAAAAAGGATAAAAAAGAAGAGAGAGAGAGAGAAAGAAAGAAGAAGAAGAAGAAGAAGAAGAAGAAGAAGAAGAAGAAGAAGAAGAAGATGATGATGATGATGATGATGATGAAGAAGCGTGTAAACTCAACTTCCTGTTAAACAACGAACACGGAAGGAAAAGGTGTTCTAGCGTAGAAACAAAAGGAAAGGCATGAGCTAGAGATAGAGAAGGTGGAAGAGAGACAGAGATAGATAGATAGATAGATAGAGAGTGTGTATGTATAAGAGAGAGAGAGAGAGAGAGAGAGAGAGAGAGAGAGAGAGTATAGGCTAAGCGATCGACGAGCAGCCAAGCCATTCTCGCCCGTTCTGTCTTTGACGACCTTCTCTTGAGCATGCGGATTTTTCGACGTAATCGAGCGTGAGACATCGTAAATAAACTCTGGCTGATCCGCGTGGAAAACCGCGAGGTCGAGAAGAAGAGAAATAAAGAATAAGGAGTGTGGATTGATAAATATATAAGATACAGGGAGTTCAGGGTAGTGGATAACGAGAGAGAGAGAGAGAGAGAGAAAGAGTGAGAGCGAGGGGAGAAAAAGAAAAGTAAAGAAAAAGTATCGTAGAACAACTCGTGTCGTTAGATCATTTTTATCGGCAAACAGTTACTCCCAAAAGACAAGAGCCAAAATCTTATCGTTGATTCTTAAATCGTTTCAACGAAAAATTCGTATCCAGTTTCGTATCAGAATTGTGCCAAGTTAATAATACGATCAATCTCGATTGTCCAATGAAAGATAAAAAAAAAAGTGATATAATTCTGATTCGTGTTACTTGTTTTCGAAGAAGAAAAGAAAAGAGAAAAAAAAAGAAAAAGAGAGAGAGAGAGAGAGAGAGAGAAAGAAAAAGAAGATATAAAATATTTCCATTGTACATTATTACTATATATTTTGAAAAAAATAATTCGATTAGTTTTCAATGAATTTTCAAGTCAATATCGATAGATAAATATGTCGTCTAATAAACTAAAGCTTATGACGTATTGTCTAGTCTACCTCTAGGTATTCTAAGATCCCTATCGGAAGACATACGAACATAGGTTAACATACGTATGTCGTAGATCATAGGTCGCAGTACTACGTTGATCCATAGGTCCTGGATACATTGGTCCTGGAGATCCGTTCGGTCCTAGAGATCCGTAGGTTACGTATTACGGTTTGGGGAGTTGCGGGTTGTGGCCTGCTAGGGTGTGGCTTGCGGACAGTCGATTGCACGTTGCGGCATTGCAAATTGTAGATTGTGGCTTTGGAATAACAGATTATGAATCCGCAATTGAGGACTGAATTTTAATTGAAATTGAAAATATTTCGATCATTTTGCTTTTAATGTATCAAAAAGATTTACGTTTTATATTCGCAAATTTTAATTTTGAAAATGATAACTCGCTTCGTATGATTTGTTTCATGCTAATCTTTACTTTACACTATATATACATACATATATATATATATATATATATATATATATGTGTGTGTGTATGTATCACACATAGGCATACTACTATTCGTATGGTTAGTCTATTTTAAAACGAAATTAACGATAATTGGTTAGCGCTCGAAGCCATTTCGAATTAATTGCAAGCCAGACGAGATTGAGTTAATTGGAAACGTATTAATTTTGTAATCGTAAGCTCACGAACAAGATCAGCTTACGAAGGTTCACCCATGTTTTGGATCGTTCAATTAAATGTAACGAGTGTCGATGGGTGAATGTTTCGTATAAGTGAATTTACGTCGTCTTCGTAACCATCGTAACCATCGACTAGTACAATAAGATAGTTAAATAACCACACGTGGAAATACATTTATCTTTAAATAATTTATCCGTGATTCGTTCTAATCCACGAATATTTTTATGATCAGACGATAGAAAGAAGAAGAAGAAGAAGAAGAAGAAGAAAAAAAAAGAAATAAAATAATCATTACCTATAAATAGATATTTTCAGATCACTCTTTCCGATATTTTATCTTATCCACTTTATATTGCTATTAATATTAATCAATAATATTGATTATTAAGTTTTCAATTTCAAGCTTTTCTTTTCTTTTCTTTTTTTTTCTTTTCTTCTTTTCTATTCTCTTTTCCGATATGGTCTCAAGCTAGAACGATTAGAAGAAACTACGAATTCTTTAGTTTTTCTCGATCAATTGGAATTATTCGAACGATTGGAGTTTCGAAAAAAAAAAAAACAGAAAAAAAAACATATCGAAGAACTTTCAAGATTATCTTTCTCCTTTTAACACTAGAAAACCCGAAACTTAGTATATACCTATATTGCCTAAAAGCAATCAAAATGACAGCATTGTGAACGAATAACTAATGTATTTTGAGATTTGTTTAAAATTTATTTTTAATATTTTTTTATATTATTTACAGTTATATAACAAGTTATTAGTAAATATCAACAATAAAAAAAAATTCTAAGAAATTGTATCATTATATATATATATATATATATTGTATCAAAAAGATTTACGTTTTATATTCGCAAATTTAAATTTTGAAAACGATAACTCGCTTCGTATGATTTGTTTCATGCTAATCTTTACTTTACACTATATATACATACATATATATATATATATATGTGTGTGTATGTGTGTATGTATCACACATAGGCATACTATTATTCGTATGGTTAGTCTATTTTAAAACGAAATTAACGATAATATATATATAAAATATATATATATATAATTGTTTTTCTAATTAAAATTAAAAAGCAGTCAAAATGACTTCCTTGGGAAATTTAGTGTTAAAAAGAAATATATTCGTGTATCACTTCGTACACGTTGCTCGATATGTTGTTCGATTATACTCTTTCGTATATGTTGTTCGATTATACTCTTTAAGTTCGACGCCGTTTCTACTTCCGTTATCGCCATTAACATCGATTGAAAACACATCGAAGAATTTACAACCATTGCCTCGTTACGTTATTCATCTTCCAACTCTTTCTCTCTCTCTCTCTTTCTCTCTCTCTCTCTCTCTCTTTTTGTAAATAAAGCCACAGTGAAAATCTCTACGTTTTCTATCTTTAGCAATGGGGGAAAAAGATAAAGAGAAAGAGGGAGAGATGGAAGAAGGGAGAAAGAGATAGAGACAGAGAGACAAAGAGAGAGTGAGAGAGAGAGAGAGAGAGAGTGAGAGAGAGAGAGAGAGAGATCCTTGCTAATTACACGAGCTTTCAAGTGAGCCTTTTCGTGCTCTACCATTTTTTGTACATCTCCACTCAGCAACCTTTTCACATGTAATTTCTCACGCATTCTCCTTTTATCCACGCTTATCATTCTGGAATTAATTCACCGACTATACGCGATGGAGCTCGAAACAAAATTCAAACGGGCGAGCACGTAGGAAAATTTTGTGAGCATGCATTCGACTTCAAAGATAACTAGGCAATTTTTCTTTTTCTTTTTATCTTTTTTCCTCGACCTCCCTCTCCCACTCATACACACACACACACACACTCTCTCTCTCTCTCTCTCTCTTTCTTTCTTTCTCTGACATACACACATATACAATCAGTCTGTCTCTTTGTCTCTCTCTTTCTCTCTCTCTCTCTCTCTCTTTATTTATTTCTAACCTTCTTTCTTTCCTTCTTTATATTTTACGCTTGAAAAAGAACGAAAAAAAAAGAAAACAAAAGAGGTAAAAATAGAGAAACAATGAAAAAATAAAAACACCATGGACTTTTGGCTTTTGTTTTCTCGTTATCTCTCTTTTTCTAAAGTATACCAAAGAAGAAGAAAAATTGGTAGGATAAGAGCCAAAAATGAGTAATACATGCTCTCGGACATTCTTTCTTGTATTTGAGTGAACGAGACGGTGAATGGGATTTGGAAATCGGACGGGGAAGGGAAATCGTTGATGCGTGTAAATGGAAATTTTATAAATCTTACAGAATGTGTATCTGATATAAAAGATAAATCGATGGCCAATGGTTGAATCGAACTACATTTTTGTTATTTTTGTCTTTCGAAAAACATAGAAACAAAAAGAATGAATAGAAAAGAAAAGATAAAAATAAAATAAAATATCGAAATAAAAAAATTATAGAAGAGAGAGAGAGAGAGAGAGAGAGAGAGAGAGAAAGAGACTCTTATCAACATCATCGAAAAGAACTCTTATATCTAAATCGACGATCTGTACCGATCGAAAATTGCTAAAGTTTTATCGAGTAACAACCAAAAGCTTCTGAATCGAACGTTCGAGAGAGAGAGAGAGAGAGAGAGAGAGAAAAAAAATATGAAATAAAAAAAAAAAAAAAAACGTCGAGTACAACCCGTTCGTCAAAGTACTCGCCTCGTGTGTTTCTTTGTGACGGCAAGTTATATACGTTCATGTTCGGAGATCAATAATCGGCTATATGACGAAAGTTTTCGATCAGTCGTGCTACGGATCAAAGGAACGAATTTTTATGCGAACGGTATAGTAATCGTGCGCTCTCTCTCTTTATTTATCTATCTATCTATCTATCATCTGCCTCTCTGCCTCTCTCTCTCTCTCTCTCTCTCTCTCTCTCTTTTTAACTTTCTGCAATAACTTTCTCTGATAAAATGCTACCAGTTTTTTTATAACTTGCGACGTGATCGATTTTCTCACGCAAAATTCGGAGAAATCAGGAATAATTCGAATTTCACATTTAATAGGAAAAAAAAAAAAAAAAAAAATATATATATATATATATATATATCGTACTTCAAGTTAAATATGTATGCACGTGGGTGTGTATATATATATATTGATGTGTGCATATAAAATTCTTTTATATATAAAAGAATATAAATTTAAAAGAAATCGAATACACAGGTTATTTATATAAATCCAATAGAAATATGTTGCGGTATTAATACAACAAATTACAAATAAATGATGTAATATATAATGAATGAGAGAGATTAATAAAAAATTTAGTATCCAACGGAAGAGAACGTTCATATATTCATTATTTAAATCTACAGATTATAAGAGCGCGTTTAATTATATGCTCGAAATATGTATTGACGTATTTTGATAAAATTGTACGTATAAATCAATGCATCTTTTCATTGGCTTCCACGTTGAAATATTTTTTTAATGGAATACGTTAATGGTAAAAATAAAAAAAAAAATAAAAAAAAAATAAAAAGAAAAGAAAATAGAAAGAGAGAGAGAGAGAGAGAGAGAGAGAGAGAGAGAGAGAGAAAGAAAGAAAGAAAGAAGAAAAAACGAGACAAATAATGAAATTATACGCGCTTCATCACTGATCGAAAATGTTATTTATTATTACAAGAGTAAAATATTTATTATATTATATTCTAAATTAAATTATACACTAGAATATTTATGACATTATGTAATATCAATATACGTAATGTATTGTTTTAATAATTCTTATCTATAATAATGTAAACGACAATAAAGATGACAATAATAAACCATTTCCCATAAAAATAAGACCATATATATATATATCATAAAATCTATGAAGATCTTAAGCAATAAACGAGTACTTTTTTTCTAAGAAATGTTAACTTTTGTAAAATGGTAAAACTTTGTCACATTTCGTAACTCAAGCTGATATATAAACGTACTATATCATATATATATATATATATATATATATATTAGGTTGGAAACTATGAAACGGACGTTTTTGTTTAGTTATTTATTTTCATTTAACGCCCGTTTCATAGTTTCCAACCGAATATATATATATATATATATATATATATAAATTATATGCTTTCTATTTTCTACTGAAACGATACTTCTCGCTGTTTCGCATGAACGAACAACAAAGTTTAATAATTTAAATCATTGCTCGATTTATCCCCCTCGTTTTATTTTATCGAAATATTTCAAAATAATATTTTGATAGAAGGCTTATTTTATAAATTATATAAAGAATTAATGATATTTTCAATTTTAATCGTATCATTTATTCAATACAATTTCTACAGTTTCTACGTTGACGTTTATTAACCGATAACGAAGAGAACGAAGTGCTTGGCAAACGTTGTTTAGTGATTCGACACCGTTATCCTCTCCTTTATCGTTAACGTCGATAGAAAATTTATAATTAATTGCTCGTTAGTACATATATCTACCTACCTACCTACCTACCTACCTACCTACCTACCTACCTACCTACCTACCTACCTACCTACATACCTATCTACCTACCTACATACCTATCTACCTACCTACCTACCTACCTACCTACCTATCTATCTATCTATCTATCTATCTATTCTCCGATGAACCAATTTTATACGAAAACAAGTTTTCGATAAAATAAAATGGTAAATAAAATAGCTAATTTAGAAAAAAAAAAAAAAAAAAAAAAAAAAAAAAAAGGAGAAAAAAAAAATTAGTTTTTAAAACAAACACTTTATCTTCTAATAATCGTCTCTAATATAACCTATTATATTTCGAAACTATACGAAAATCTCTCTTCGTACTAAACAATTCTCAATTATCGTCATAATAATAAGTTTCGGACAATTTGAAAATTATGAAATTCAAAAAAACTGACGAACAAGTACTTAAGTATGTAGAACAATAAAGATATGCAAATGTTACGAAAAGTAAGATAAATAGAAAGACGATACGAACGTTAACACATAATACACGAATACTTAAATTATCTTCTTAAATCTAATCGTAATAATTTTTCATTCTCTTTTTATCATTTCAATATTCTTCCTCTTTATCGTTCTTTTCTTATCTTTTACTTTCACTTTTTCGATTAATTTCAACAAGCTTCGAATACATCGAATAAGAAAAACGAGTTAGTTCGAGTGGTTCGTCAAAGTTTTGGATGAAAAAAGAGAAAAAAAAAAAAAAAGGACGAGGAGAACGATGACGTCAGTGATAGTGAAAACACTCATCCCTCTCTCTCTCTCTTTTATTGCTCTACTTTCGTTCAACGTAAAGAACAAATGGTCTGTCTCAGGAGAACGGCTGGCTGCACGTGGAAGATCGAAAATGCGCGAGACGACGAAAAACACGCACTTCTTTACGTTCGCTTGGTTAGATAAAGAAGATTTATTTAACGCAGAATTCGAGAATGCAAAAAGAACATGAAAAATATAAAGATGAAGAGAGAACGAAAGAGAAAAAGAGAGAGAGAGAGAGAGAGAGAGAGAGAGAGAGAGAGAGAAAGAGATCAGCGATAGGTACTCGCTTGATGGATGGAAATAGCTTTGCATATTTTCTTCTCTCTCTCTCTCTCTCTCTCTCTCTCCTTTATCCATCTATCTACCTATCTCCTTCTCTCTTTCTTTCTCATTCTCATTCTTTTTTTCTTTCCTTGACTATCTCACTCTCTCATTATTTAACAACTCTCTTTTACTAACAACATTACTATATATCTATAACATCGATATTATACGTCACTATTATTATAATAATCATTTTCAATTCACTGATAATTTTTTTACGATATAATAAAGAAAATTTCTGATATTCCTCTTTCGTTTTTTTTCCCCCTTCGTAACAAGCTAAATAATAATATTGTATTATACTTATATGACGAATAGAATATTAATGATAAAAGTATCGTCTATATCTTTCGCGATCTTTTTCATTCGTTTCCTTTTCATCTTCTTTCATATAAAGCCAATGGGGTTAGAGGGTAGAGAGGGTTAAAACAAGTAATCTTGTTACTTTTATATTTCTTCGAACATACGATAGAAATCTATAAAAGGAAAGAACTTTATCTCTTCTTTATTCCTCTCTTTTTTCCTGTACATCTTCTTTTTCTTTCTTCTATTTCTTTTCTTCTTCTTCTTCTTCTTCTTCTTCTTCTTCTCTTTTCTTTACTATTTTTCTTTACAATGTCAAAGTGCTCGTACGAAGATGAAATTAAACGTAAATGAAATAATATAAAAACGCAAGTCTGAAGCATAAATAATGGAGCATACGTGTATCGAAAGAAACCCCATAATATCTCAATTTATCATCTTCCTTAACTCTTATCTAATTTTCTCATCTTCCTTTTCAATTTACACTTCATTCTCTATCTTTATATTTTTTTAAATTAATCGTACGGTACTCTACGATCTTAACGAAAACGTGTAAATAATTTTGTAGAGTAATAAAAAAAAAGATTGAAATCCATGAAACTTTTCTTTATTTACCATTATCGAAACTTTTTAATCTCAATGAATTAGATATTAGACTCAATAATAATATTCCATTCATAATATATGAGAACTATTTTGATATATCCATCAAGGATTCGAACGAATTAATCTAATTCTATCTGATAACGTAATAAAATTCTTTTCTATTATTTGATTAGATCTCTCACGTAATCGGTAACCTTTATATTCTTAATAACGTTACAATATATTAATCGATCTGGTAATTATTTTATTTTTTTTTATCGAGAACGAAGAATTCGTTTCGAACCAAATGATTGTTTAATCAAGTTTCTTTTTTAATTTTGTGAAAATGAGAACCCCGATCAATAGTAATTACTTTGCTTCACTTTAATCACGATTGAGTCACTTTAATTCACGAGTATCCGATAATCAACGAAATTTAAATCATTTCGAATAGCGAGTAAAAAAAAAATCGTAATATTATTACGTAGATGTGATAGTTTTTGGCATTGTAGAGAAAAGAAAAAAGAAAAGCAAGATTCGTTTCTCTGTGTCATTTTTAACGTAAATCAAAATAAATGATTTCGCACGTATCAAAAATCGAAATACGATTACGACAATATTCAGAATAAAAAAAAAAAAAGAAAAAAGAAAAAAAAAAGAACCAAAAAAAGAAACAAAACAAATCCGAAAGTGCTTTTTAATTCTGTAAAAAAAAAAAAAAAAAAAAAAAAAAAACAAAAAGTATTAATAACGGGAATAAAATACAAAATAAAATGAAAGAAAATATAATTACTAATGACTTTCAAGGTAAAAAAAAAAACAAAAAAGAAAAAGAGAGAGAGAGAGAGAGAGAGAGAGAGAGAGAGAAGGAAAAATCAATATTTACTCTTCGTTAAAATTGGTGAAATTCTTGAAAAAAAGAAGAAAAAAAAACAAAAAAAAAAAGTATTAAATATAAAAATTAATAATTTCAATATAAAAGAATAAAATGTATAAATATGACGATAAAGTAGAACAAATTGATTCGATTCGTTTTTTAGAAGAATGAATTATACGATTCTATTGATTCCTTCGTATTTTTAAGAACAAAGTAATAAGGGCATTGCCTATATCCCTTTCTCCATCCTCTTAGCTTTCCCTCTTCTTCCGACTAACTTTCCTTCACGAATGTAGATTTCGAATCCGACAGACTTTCGTAAAGGAAACTGACAGGATGGAGTGACGCTGCGCGAGACACCATAGTGAAACGTCTCCGAATTGAACTCCTCGAAGTAACTTCGAAATTTCGTTCTTCCCTTTTCCCCAATGATCCTCCTTTAAAATTTCTCTAACTATTCGTAAAATGAAAATGTATAATTAAAATATTAAATTCAATAAGAAACTTTATTATCCCTATTCTTTCAATTACTTATAAACAAGACTTCCAATTACTTATAATAAATTTCTTTCTTTCTCTTTCTTTCCTTTCTTTTTTTTTTTTCTTTTCTTTTTTTTCTTTCACTTTTCTCTCATATTTCTTTTTCTTTCTTTTTTTTTTTTTTATAATAAATATTTTTCCCTTCTTTTTATTAATGTAATACTGATTCGATTAAAAACAAAAAAAAATAAATAAATGAATAAATAAAAAAATAAAAAGAAAGAAAATTCTTCTTACAAATTTTCAATTTTTTTTTTACGTAACAAATCGTAACATCGAACCAACGAACATAATTCGCTATAATTAAGAATATAGTGAATCTCTCTCTCTCTCTCTCTCTCTCTCTCTCTCTATCTATCTATCTATCTATCTATCTATCTCTTTCTCTCTCTCTGTCTTTCTCATTTAATAATGATTCGATAAACAAAAAAATTGTAAAAAGACTTCTCGCATTAATTCTATTGATTTATAGCTGATGCATTTGCAATCACAATTATATTATTGTTTTATTTTTTTGTTTTTTGTTTTTCATAGATCAACGTTAAAAAATATTACTTCCTTTTTCTTTTTTTTCTTTTTTTTTTTTTTTTTTTTTTTTTTTTTTTTTTTTTTTTTTTTTTTTTAACAACGAAACGTCATCGATATGCCGAAAATAAAATGTCATAAAATTTCCGATAAGCGAATGTTCGGAGATAATAAAAATCATGATAAAAAAAAAAAAAAAAAAAGAAAAAAAAATGGGGAAAAAAAAACAATAGAACGAATCAGCTACAAATTTTAGATTACATAGCGAAAAGCTAACACGTATCAATATACATCTCTAACTTTTGGAACGATCATGATCATGACATTTTGTCTATTTCGAACATTACGTGTTG